>NW_016107903.1:594512-604628 GCF_001604975.1 Cebus imitator
CGCCATTGCACTCCAGCCTGGGTAACAAGAGCGAAACTCCGTCTTAAAAAAAAAAAAAAAAAGACTATAGAGACAAAGAAAGACATTTCATAATAATAAACAGGCAAAATATCAGGAAGATATAATACTTCTATATGCATCTAAAAAGAGTCCCCAAATAATGAAGTAGTAACTAACATTACTGAAAGGAAAAATTAAAAATTCAACAATTATATTTAGAGATTTCAATGTCCCACTCTAAAGAATAGTTACACAGAAAATCAGCAAAGACAGAGAAGACCTGAACCATACTATCAACCAACTATACCTAAGTGGCATATACAGAAAACACTACCAAACAATACTAGGATACATACTGTTTTAAAACATTCACTAGGACAGGCCACATACTGGGCCATAAAATACATCTCACTAAATTTAAATAGGTTGAAGTCATAAAAATATGTTGTCTAGGCCAGACAAGGAGCTCATGCCTGTAATCCCAGCACTTTGGGAGCCTGAGGTGGATGGACTGCTTAAGCCCAGAAGTTCAAGACAAGCCTGGGCAACACAGCAAGACCCTGTCTTAAAAAAAAAAAATGCATTTATATGTTCTCTGACCATACCAGAATTGAATTTGATAAATTTGATATCAATTAAGTTAAAAACTGAGAAATCCACTAACATGTGGAAATTAAACTTCAAACCTTTAAATAACAAAAAAGGAATGCAAAGGGAAATTAGAAAAGATTTTTAACTGAATGAAAATGAAAACAAATATCAAAATTTACAGGATGCAGCTAAAGCACTACTTAAAATGTATAGCTTCAAATATATACTTGAAGAAGAGTCTCATATATATCTTCCTATCAAAAAATGTGAATTGATTCAAATACTCTTTCTTATTCTTCCACAGAGTTTCAAAAAATTGTTGAGTAATTTGCTCCCAGGCCTTTTTTTTTTTTTTTTGTAGACCAAGTCTCGCTCTGTCACCCAAGCTGGAGTGCAGTGCCGCAATCTCAGCTCACTGCAACCTCCGCCTCCCAGGTTCAAGCAATTCTCCTGCCTCAGCCTTCAGCCTCCCGAATAGCTGGGACTACAGGCGCATGCCACCACACCAAGCTAATTCTTTGTATTTTTAGTAGAGATGGGGTTTCACATGTTAGCCAGGACGATCTCAATCTCCCGACCTCGTGATCCACCTGCCTCAGCCTACCAAAGTGTTGGGATTACAGTCATGAGCATCCTGCCCATTTTATCTTTTCAGTTGTCATCATTAAGATATACCTCTTCTTCTGTCATGAGTCCTAATATCTATTATTTATATTTTAAATGATAAATTATTTATGTATATTCATTTTCTTCCTAAAGACACCTGGTCAAACTAATTTAAGAAAAAAAAGAAAAAAAGTTAAAGTATGATAAGTTAGAGATTTACATCATTCAGGGATGCTAAAATCTGGAGGGAAAAATGAGCCCTACAATCAATGATAAAGACCTGTTAAATCTAACACAGAACTGTTTTCCACTGCCCACCTCAGCCATGGAAAATGAAAAGACTATATTCAACAACAAAAATGAAAACTTCTGAAGGGCAAAATAATAAAATCAAAAAATGAGCAAAAATAATTTGTCTAACAAAAGAGGCTCACAAAGAAATGGTAAGAGGTGATGAAAATACTTTAATTAGCCTGATTTGATCATTACACAATATAAGCATATAACAAAACATGTATCAAAATATATAAAAATAGTGTTTATTTTGAATATATACTATTTTTAATAATGTATAAAATTTAAATATACACTATGTTATGTTACCATAAATACACACTATGTATTTATCAAGGAAAAATAAACAACATATCCTCATAAGTGTGTATAATTGTCAATTGGAAAACTTTTAAAAAAGTGACAAGAGGCTCCTTTCCTTAATATACAAATACACAAAGAGCTCCATAAAAGGGCAAAGCACATGACCAAATCAGTAACTAAAAACATACATTATGGTCAATAATAATGGTGAAAATCCTCAAATGCACTCAAAAAAGAAAAGCTAATCAACAAAAAACTGAAAAATATTTAAAAAGTATGACACTAGCTAGTGCTGTCAAAGAGACACAGAGGTCCCCTCTCTCACATACTCACAGATGTTTGGCATTGCTTTTAACTTAGGCAATTTATCTACCAAATTGTTAAATGTACATATTCTTTAGTTCAACAATTTTTCCCTCTGGAATTTATACTACAGATACATGATATATATATATATGTGTGTGTGTGTGTATGTGTAATTTTTTTTTTTTTTGAGACAGTCTCACTCTGTCACCCAGGCTAGAGTGCAGTGGTGCCATCTTGACTCACTGCAACCTCTGCCTCCTGGGTTCAAGTGATTCTTTATCTCAGCCTCCTGAATAGCTGGAATTACAGGCACCCACCACCACGCTTGGCTAACTTTTATAATTTTAGTAGAGGTGGGGTTTCACCATGTTGACCAAGCTAGTATCGAACTCCTGACCTCAAGTGATCCACCCACCTCAGCCTCCCAAAGTTCTGGGATTACAGGCGTGAGCCACCATGCCTGACAAGATATAATTTTAAATATGTACAAAGATGTACCCGAGAATATTCACTATATCATTATTTACAACAGCAAAAAAACTAAAAGCCTAAATATCCATAAGTAGACAACTAGTTAAAAAAATTATATCTCCCAATATTAGAATACTACACAGCATAAAGTGATAAGGAATGATTTGCCAAAATGTGGAAGTTTATTTTGTAATATTACTGAATAATATGTATGGGGTGGTATCACTTGTGTAAAAAATGTGTAAATATAAGCACACATATAAATGCTTGTACATGTACAGAAATTGTCTGGAAGGATATACAATGATTACACTGAATGGGGAAGGGTTGAAAAGCCTTTTTTTTTGATGTTATAACATTATTGCCTAAATATATACCTATTGTAATAAACATGAGTAAAGAAGTGAAAATGTTGAACATGACAATTATCAGAAGATATGGAAAAAACAGGAAAATCCTAAAGTATGGCAGCTAAAACTCCAAATAATTTCAATCCACAAGGTTTAAAAGAATTCTCAGGCCAAGCACAGTGGCTCAAGTCTATAATCCCAGCACTTTGGGAGTCCAAGGCAGATGGATTGGTTGAGCTCAGGAGTTCAAGACCCGCCTGGGCAACATGGCAAAACTCTATCTCAACGAAAAAAAAGAAAAGTTAGCCAGGTATGGTGGCATGTGCCTATGGCCCCAGGTATTTGGGAGGCCTGAGGTATGTAGATTACTTGAGCCCTGTAGGTAGAGGTTGCAGTGAGCCAAGATTATACCACTGCACTCCAGCCTGGCTGACAGAGCAAAACCCTAGCTCAAACAAAAAAAAACAAAAAAAGAATTCTCAAAACAAATTGTAAAATGCACGGAGAAACTTTAGAATTTTTATGATCAGGCAGGGTGCATGCCGTGGCTCACACCTGTAATCCCAGCACCTTGGGAGGCTGAGGCAGGGAGATTACTTGAGCTCAGGAGTTCAGGACTAGCCTGGGCAACATAACCAAGACCCTGTCCCATTTAAAAATACAACAAATAGAAGAATTTTTATGATCATTAATAATTGACATAAGTATGTGCCACCAACAGATATGCAAACTCCTTGAAAACTGTTAGATATTTTCTTTCATGTTGTGTGAAAGATAAAAGCATACGTTTAATATATGCATATCATAGGCCAACCAGAAAGGAGAGGATCATTTATCTTCCTAACATAAAGGAGATGAAGCCTAAAAGAAGATATGCAAGTAATCTTGAGAGAAGATAATGAACTTCATCTTATAAAATTAATAATGTTCTTTTCAATGTACATTATGTCCATATCTACATATTATTTATAATATCTATAATAGTGATATGTTATTTATATGAGTATAAAAGGAAAAGGGATTGGCCAGTAAATGCACACTTATACCCAACAGTTATTGTAAGTATGTGTAGTAACATGGGCATCTACCACAGGTAAAAATTAAAGATTGAGTCAAACAATGCCGAATTACCTCCATAAAATACGTCAGGCAAATGGCCATCCCACCAGATCACTTGCTTGAATTTCCAAGCTGCTGATTCCTCCCGCTATCCTGCAAAAGTATACAAATAAGCGTTATCCCCCGAAAAGAATCAGGGTTAAACTAGTCTTAAAGTCAGATAAAATTGTTATATTTAAGTGTGCTAAATCTAACAAAATTCTTTTCATGGTAGATACTGTTAAGAGTAAATAAAATCAGTAACAACTAACACTTAGTCCGAGTGCAATGACCCATCAATGCGGAAGGATATCACAACAATGACTCAGACACAAACTGGACTTTTTCAAACTTAACTTCTAGTGAAGGATTAAGATTTCTTTGAAGTCAGAACAATAACCTTGACAATCATCTTAAATATCCTAAAATAGGAAGGAAAGCACAAATGTGTTTCACTAAAATCATATTTTGATACTCTCCATCACTCAAACAGCAATATTTCTTGATAAGCTCTTACAGTAACATTTCCCTCAGCTGAAAAATCTGAATATATTAAGAATGCAGTTTTTGAAAATATAAACAATAAGCATTTTAAAATTTCAAAGCAAAAGGTATTTAATAATGCTAAAATAGTCCATAAATTATTTTTGAAACATCTTGCTATAATCAACCTTTTGGCCGTGACTAATACAGAAAATTAACACTCTAAGTTGGTATTGCATTGATAACCAACCACAGATCATTTTATTCATGTAACTGGATTTTTTAATTCATTACCTTAAATGAAGATAATGAAGACTGAAAATTGAATTATCAGAAACAAAGAACAAGCCAAATATTACTTCATTCAGAAACAATAGATAAAGCATTTTATGTAACAGTCCTAATACATGTTTAGGGATCTATAAATACCTTGTACATCAATAAAAGCCAAAAATGTAAAAGCAGAGTATTTTCTAGAAATTGTAGCTTTGTTATTGAGCTAGTTTTAAACAAAAAAATCTATTTTAAAATACTTTATTTCTACTAAGCTCCTAATTGCCTGCCTCAACATTTTGTAGCCAAGCATTCAAAAGCATATATATGTCATTCCTCTCAATTATGCAAAGTGTTTTTTTTTTTGTCTTTTTGGTTTTTTTTCCTTTTTGTGGAGAACGGGGTCTCGCTATATTGCCCAGGCAGGTCTTGAACTCCTGGGCTCAAGCTATTCTCCCGCCTCTGCCTCCCTAAGAGCTGGGCATGAGCCACAGTGCCCAGCAATTATGCAAAGTTATTTTAAGTACATATCTCTATAGCAATAGTACCAAAAGGATAATAAAAGCTTTATAAAACTATATTACTATGTTAGACAGTATTAAAAATGGGTAAAGCAAAATTATGTTAAATTAAATTAGGTCTAAAGCTGCCTCCCTAGGCAGCAAACTAAACCTAACTTACTATGTAAATAAGCTACCCAATTTAAGAGTAAATTCTTGTAACAAGTAGCTGAGTCTCAGGAAATCACAGTAGCCGAGCCTCAGCCAATCACAGACTGCCACCTGGTAAGACTATGTCCACATAAGGTAAATGCCAAGTGGTAACTAATCAAGTTAGCTCTGCTTGTCACTTGCTTTTTCTGTGTATAAATACTGCTTGCCCATGTTGCTGGGTGGAGCTCTTCGAACCTCTTCTGGTTCAGAGTTCTGCCCAATTTATGAATAGTTCTTTGCACAGATACACTCTGATAAATGGAATTTGTCTAAAGTTCTTCTTTTAACTGTATCTGCATTTCAATGCTGTTCACTATTCTATTAGAATATTATATATTCTGTACATATATTGCTACATGTATTACTATATTCAACTTTTAGAATTGCTAATTACAAGAATAAAACTGACACTGCAAAGCCTATATACAGGGGAAAAAGTCTTCAAATTATATATTTTAACATTATGAGTCTTTTTAAAAGTTGACGTGATGTATTTACTCCACAATCAGGATATTATTACATATCTCATCACGAGATAGTAACATCTGGAGACTGGACAAATGTCTTTGAAATCTTAATATTCAGTTGAAAATATTTTCACAAAAAGAATACTCACCTTCTTGCATCACTTTTTATTGAAAGCACTAAATTACTGCTGTCATACATCAAAGAATATAACTTAGATATGTAAAAGGAAAACAAAAATAAAATAGTGAAGCAAGAAGGAAAAGGAAACATGCATACACACAAAATAATATAACCTCAAAGTATAAATCTATAAACAGAAATTCTGGAATGTCTTTCCCACAGAACCATTCCTCTACCATGTAAACCCACAATTTCCCCCAAGTCACCTGCCACATAGTCTGTCTCTGGAACTCTAATTCATTTAGTATCATCTACTGATTTCATTTCTTCTTCAAGCCTCTATCCTTCTTTCTCCTCTTCTACTCCTCTCAACCAAGAATGGGGAGAAGAGAACCTACTAAGTTGGAAACTAAAACCGTGGTAATACAAAAACAGATATAAAATTACTTGGACATTCACCCAGCAGTCAGTTAAGATCTTCCTCTTTCCTTGCCCTACGCCCCCATTTCAGCAGTCAGTGGATATCCCCGCTTGGCAATTTCTTTTAACATTTTGCTGGCTAAATAATCTTCTATTATAAACACTTGGGCCGATATAAACAGATTAAGACTAAAAACATACAGATGCTCCTTGACTTACAATGAGGTTATGCCCCAATAAGCCACAAGTTTATGACTATCGCTAAATGCCTATGCCTTCTGCATCATTATAAAGTCAAAAAATCCTAAATCAAACCACTGTAAGTAGGGATTGTATTTTAAGGCAGGAGTTTTATTGTATCTGTACTATCAATCAACATGGCATTTGTTTTTTATCAACCAATGACAGCAAATGTTAATAGGTATACAATAATACACATGAAGACTTTTCATTTTACATGGTATAAACTTTTATACCTACATAATACTTAAGGAAATTTTCTGCTAATACCAATTTAAATAATTATGACACAGAAATAAAATACACAAATATTTTACAGAGACTGTTAGCTACCACCTTTCCATTACTTAGTTTTGATAGACTGGCAATGTTCCAATATACTTACTAGCAGGTGGTCCAACTTATTAAGCCAACATTTCTGTCATTAATTCAGTCAACTTTTTTTTAATCACGATATATATTTAAAACACATTAAGATACTTAAGACACAATAAAATAACCTGGTCTCTGTCTAAAGGAGTTCGTAATTTAGCATGGATGATAAGCACAGATACAGTAAATATTTGTGATAAAAATGGTAATATAAGTGATGTAATTAGAAACATAAGCAATTTATCATAGAAAAGTCAAAGCAGGGAGCAATTAACTCTCCCTTTGCTACTTTTCAAGAAAAGAAAAGGAAGCAGGTGATCTCTTAATGTTGATTCCACATGTAAGAATGCAATGAATATATGCTTTGGACTATGCGCAGTAGTGTTCCTAGGACACTACAGGTATTAACTAACTTAAAACAACAAATCTGTGAGATTGCTATTTTCTCATCTCATTTTTCAGATGAGAAAACTAAAAGGTTATACAATTTACCAAAGAATACAAAACTAGTAAGTGGCAGAACCGAACTCCTTCTAAGGGTCTACAGGGCCTTACATGCACTGTTGTGCTCATCTTTCAGATCTCATTTTCTATACTCTCCTCCTTGAAACTCCACTCCAGCTGCAGTGACCTGACCTCCATATGTTCCCAGAATCTCTGGCATGCAGCAGAATCTACTGCACTGGCTGTTTCTCTGTCTAGAACATCCTGCCTCAAGAGATCCTTGTAACTAAATCCTTTACCTACTTCAAGTCTTGCTCAAGTCTTGTTACTGAGCCCTCTTCCAGCCACACCATTTAAAATTGCAACATCCCACCACATACACTTACCAATTCCCTTTTTATCCCATTATACATTTTTGCACAGCACTGCCCTCCTCTTAACATACTATACAACCGGCTTATTCATGTTTTTCCCCCAATGATTAGCTTCAAAAGAGAAAGAATTTTGTCTGTTTTATTCACTGATACATTGCAAGTGCCTAAAACAGTGCCTTGCACATAACAGACATGATATTTTTTTAATTATTAGTAAAACTGGAATTTCACTCCAGGAAGTCAGGCTCTAGAAACTTAACCACCATACAACATTCTCTAATTATGGAATCACAGATAACAAAACTCGGGCATGTAGAAAAGTCATCCAAGGTCACATTAACCTAATGAAATGATGAAACTTGGTCTCAAAACCAGCCTAAGTGGGGTATGACAACATTACATTACCCTTAGACTTTCCGGAAAAAGACCTGACTGTCTTAACAATAAAGACATTCAACCTACTGATAAGTCTACAATAAACTTTATGAAACACTCTATCAAATGCATCATGGTAATTCTTAGCAACATAAAGGTTTGTCCAATCTAACTTAATTTCCATTCTTTGTTTAAAAATAATGCTTATAACAAATTTCAGAAGTAATCCTCTCAGAGAAGCTACAAAAACGGCATATATATTGCAACAGATAGGAAGAGCTTCTTCTGTATTTTCAAATATTTCACATTTCATGTTTTCAAATATTTCACATTTCATGTAGACAGTTTCCACCGATACAGTATTTTCAAAGTATATCTTTATGTTGTTTGCAGGGTATACTTTTAGCCCACCAAATTATGTTTTAACTGTCATCTTTGCCTAGAAAAGTAAGATTGCTAAAGATGAAGTTTTATGAATTAACGTAGCAAGATCCAGATAAAAGATGTGTTAGAAGAAACTCCCACAAAAATTCTGTCAAGAATATAAATTTCTAAGGCAATAAATAAAACCTTAATGTTCCTCCTAAGTATGATCATCCCAGAAAAGCTATTCATTGATAAAGAACATAGTTCTTGGTTAATTGAGGTTATCTTTCTAAAAATTCACTTTTAAAGTTTCACTGAAATGTGTAATGCCTACACATTTTTAACTATTTATGCTACCATGAGCACTACCAAATAAAAAGGCTACCTCTGCCCTTTAAATAAAATCAAAAGCCCAAAGCAATGTAAGGATAAATTACAGCACACATGGCATAAAATCTAAAACTAAAAATGCTTACAGTCCTTTAGCATCTTTTAACTAGAGCACATTTAACACATTATATTAGTCAAGTTATATTTTTAAATTAGTTGTACTTTTACCATTTAACAAGGCTTTCTGAATGATGTTTTAAAAAGAATAAAAATTTGTTCCAGGCAAGAGATGTCTGTGAATTCGGCTTGAATCTCTATAGTGACAATGCAAAGAATGGACATATGTGTTCTTTAAATTTATAATAACTGCTTTGAAAATTCAAGTTATTAAGATTCCCTCTAAGGAGGTATAATTCATATATTTTTAACTAAATAATATCTGAATAGCCTAATAGTATGTTTTTCATAATCATATCTATCCCAAGGAGGAATAATAGCCAAATAAATTCAAACCAACCACCCCAAAAATCACCTTTCTTAAACCATTTTCTGTGTCTACTCTCACACACAAAAAAAGCAAGCCAAAATCTTTAAAACTTTATAATTAGTGTAGTTATTGCACTCAGCTGAGAAAAAAAAATCCTACAAAGGAGCACTCAGATACAGTACATAGAAGTTGGCTGAGCAAAGTGAGTAAAATAAAGCCATTAAGTGAAAATTTTCACCTACCCTTGACCTTTTCAAATCAACTAATCAATAGACATTTGTTGAAGAAGAAACTGTCCATCCACATCAGAAAACACAAAAGCATTTTTTAATAAACTTTAGACTATAAACCACTAAAGAGATAGAACCTTTAAATCTAAATCATCTACTTTTAGAAGAAACATTTAGAAACTAACCCTATCACAGTGAGGATGCTGCACTAACAAGCAACTATGCAATCCCTACCCAGGTAATGTAAATTAGTTTTTAAGGTTAGTAAGCCACCAAATTTAAGGAAAAGCTGTTTAATTTTTACATAAAGGTTTTTTTTTGTTTTTTTTTTTTTGTTTTTGAGACAGAGTCTCATTCTATCAGCAGGCCCTAGAAATTAGAGCTAATCCAAAATTGAACCAC
>NW_016107903.1:604644-614419 GCF_001604975.1 Cebus imitator
TTTTTTTTTTTTTGTTTTTGAGACAGAGTCTCATTCTATCAGCAGGCTGGAGTGCAGTGGCGCCATCTCAGCTCTCTGCAACCTCCACCGTGTTCAAGCGATCGTCCTGCCTCAGCCTCCTAAGTAGCTGGGACTACAGGCGTGCGCCACCACGCCCAGCTAACTTTTGCATTTTTAATAGAAACGGGGTTTCAACAGGTTGGCCAGGATGGTCTCAATCTCTCGGCCTCATGATCCATCCCCCTCGGCTTCCCAAAGTGCTGGGATTACAGGCGAGCCACCATGCCTGGCATTTTTACATAAATTTTTACTGAATAAACATTAATTTTGTAAATAATCATGATACTGTTGCTCAGGCTGGAGTGCAGTGGTGCAATCTTGGCTTACTGCAACTTCAAACTCCTGGGCATAGTACATAACTTTGTACTATGACGATCAAGATCACTCAGGCAAATTTTGAAACAATCTTCTCAAAGATGATACAACCATATGCTGATAAAGTACTTTAGAGTTTATAAAGAGGTTTCACATGTGATATTTCATTCCTCAACCCCTGAACACTCACACACAACTACCTGGACAAGTATTATTGTTTGTCTCAGTTCTTTAGATGATAAAACAGGTTCAAGAGGTTAAGTACCCAAGATTACACACCATCTCAGTGGCAAGACAAAGACTTCAACAGCTCATGCCTATAATCCCAACACTCCGGGAGGATGAGGTGGGAGGATCACTTAAGTCCAGGAATTTTAGACCAGCTTGGGCAACACAGTGAGACTCTACAAAAAATAGTTTTTTAAAAAAAACTAGCCAGGCATGGCTAATTAATGCCGGCTACCCAGACACCAGGGAGGCTGAGGTGTGAGGAACACTTGAGCCCAGGAGTTTGAGGCTACAGTGAGCTAGGACTGCACTACTGCACTCCAGCCTGAGCAACAGAATGAGACCCTGGTTCCAAAAAAAAAAAAAAAAAAAAGCCATCCACCAGATCCTCCACCACCTAATAAATACTCTAACACAACACCATAGGAAAAATAATTTTCAAATTAAGATATATTTAACATTACTCTCAGCAATCTTCTAGGAGTCAGAAAAAAAGTAAACATCTTCAAAGTTAAGTGTAACACCAATAGACGTAAATTTTGAAACAAAAATGTTGTATCTACAATGATAGGTACATATGTATATAATCAGAAAACTCATCCCTTTTATTACATAAAATTATTGTAACATAGTAATGAAGCGAACTCTAGAAAGAATACAGAAATGCCCATTTAAAAATTATAGTTTAACACTTCATTTAACTTTGATTTTTAAAGTGTCAATTCTTTGTGAACAAAAACATGTTAAAATACTATTACAAGTAATTATCTGGGCGTGGTGATGATACACACCTGTAATCCCAGATACTCCAAAGGCTGAGGCACAAGAATTGCTTCAGCCTGGGAGGCAAAGGCTGCAGTGAGCCAACATCATGCCACTGCACTCCAAACCGGACGACAAAGGGACACTGCCTAAAAAAAAAAAAAATACTATCACAAGTCAAAGATCACTAGAAGGAACTGGAATTACTGGTTTTAATAGAAAATATAATTAAATATGGTAATTCAAAAATTTGTAAGTTGGCCACAAAAAGCCATACATTTCCAGTCCATCTTTTGATACTTTTCACCTTATTCAATGCCAGAACCAATATGATCTACTCTGCCTAGAATACATGCCCAGAATTACACTATTTCAATGATACTTTTCACCTTATTCAATGCCAGAACCAATCTGATATACTCTGCCTAGAATACATGCCCAGAAATACACAGTCCACTTGTGTATTTACAGCGTAAATACACTAGGGAATGTATGATTTCTTTGATGTTTAGGCACACCTCTACTCTGAACACAATGTAGAGGTGTGCCTAAACATAAAAGAAATCATACAGTCCCTGAGCTAAGGGAATAGTTTTTAATCTGATTAGGAAACTGAGATTAACTGAATAACAAAATTCTGTTTATGGGTAGATGCACAGTAAAATAGTATGCATCTATTCCCTAGCAACATCTTCAGCTGGATATGACTGACCTCACAAAAACTTACTGAGAGTCAGATAGCGTGGTTTATAAGTGAAGCACAAAATTTATATAATGCTTAGAAGTATACAAGGCTTTACGTTTAAAAATAACTAAAATAATATAATTGGTTTGTAACACAAAGCATAAATGCTTGAGGAGATGGATATCCCATTTTCCACGATGCAATTATTATGCACTGCATGACTGTATCAAATATCTCATGTACCCCATAAATATATATAACTTCTATGGATCCACAAAAATTAAAAATTAATTTTTTAAACTGTAAACCATTGACATAACAAGCAAAGGAAAATCCAAAGGTGGTAAAAAGGCAGTAAACCAATTTGAGACCCCAGAACTGGAGAAACAAAAGAGCAGCAAGAGTGTTTCATGCCCTCACACCCAACAGAAGAAGACAACCCTGACCTGGCACTTCCCAAGCACCAATCTAGCAACAGAAAGCAGCTCAGACAGTCACACTCCTCTCCCAAAACAAATGGCAACAACTCTCTGATGTTGTCCTGAAAATATTAGGAGGAGGAGATCAACTGGAAGCCTAAATGACAATAAAGACCACAGGAAGCAATCTTCTTCCCTATTTGGCCTGAGACTGTTTTCCACCTAGAGATACAGAGGCAAGTAGGTGAAATTCAGGGACCCAGCCATAAGAAGTGGCTCAGGTTGGGCCAAGAACCTCTTCACTTGCCCAAAGGTACCAGGACAGGGGAGAAAAGAAAGAAGAGACCAGTATGTGGGTCCCACCAAAATCCTCTCCCATCTGTAGACAATCAGAAACCCAGCATGAGGAAACCCCTTCCAGTAGGAACTCCAGTTGGATCAAATAAACCAAGCAGACTGCAAATCTCTAAAAATTAAACTGCCACTGGAACCACAGCCCACTCCTAAAATAAAAATTTAAATACGGCCCAGAGCCTCCTAAGATAACAGATAAAATGTTCATGATATAACAAAAAACACCTAAGATAATCACACCATACATGAGAAAAGACAATCAACCAAGGTCAAAATAGAGATAAATCCGATGTTGGAATTTGACAAGAATTTTAAAGCCAAAGTTTCAACAATATATTAACAAATTCTACAGCAATAAGTGAAAAAACCACAAACAGCCATAACAAAAATGTTTCAGCAATTATGTATTACCCAGAAACAAGTGAAAAATGGAAAATCTCAGCAAAGAAACAGAAGTTATAAAAAAGAAGTATAGTCTTCAGGTACCTACTACAGAAAAAGAAAAAAAAAAAAAAAAGAAACATACTACAAAAAAAAAAAAAAAAAAAAAAAAAAGGCCAGGTGCAGTGGCTCACACCTGTAATCAAAGAATTTTGGGAGGCTGAGGCAGGCAGATCAAGAGGTTAGAAGATTAAGACCATTCTGGCCAATTTGGGGAAACCCCATTTGTACCAAAAATACAAAAATTAGCTGGGCGTGGTGGCGCACACCTGTATAGTCCTGGCTACTCAGGAGGCTGAGGCAGGGGAATCACTTGAACCCGGGCAGCAGAGGTTGCAGTGAGCCAAGATTGCACCACTGTACTCCAGCTGAGTGTGAAACTCCATCTCAAAAAAAAAGGCAGCAAAGCCAGCTGCAGTAGCTCACACCTGTAATCTCAGCACTTTGGGAAGATGAAGCAGGAGGATCACTTCTGCTCAGGAGAGTGAGACCACCGTGGGCAACACAGTGAGACCCCATCTCTACAAAAAATTTTTACAAATTAACTGGACATGGTGGCATATGCCTGTAGTCCCAACTACTTGCCAGGCTAAAGTATGAAGATCACTTGAGCCTGGGAGGTCAAAGCGGCAGTGAGCTGTGATCACACCACTGCACCTGCCAACAACAACAAATTTAAACAACCAAATAAGAAGAAAAAATTAAGAGAACTAAAAAGTACAATAAATTTTTAAGAGGGGCTCAATTAAACATAGAGATGGGCGGGGCATGGTGGTTCATGCCTGTAATCCCAGCAGTTTACAAGGTCAAGGCAGGTAGATCACTTGAGCTCAGGAGTTCAAGACGATCCTGGGCAACAGAGCGAAATCCCGTCTCTACAAAAAATATAAAAATTAGACAGTCATGGTGGCTTACACCTGTAGTCCCAGCTACTCAGGATGCTAAGGTAGGAGGATGACTTGAGCCTGGGAGGTAGGGGCTGCAGTGAGCCAAAATTGTGCCACTAACTCCAGCCTGGGTAACCGAGTCACACTCTGATTCAGAGGAAAAAAAAAGAAAATAACAGGAAAGAGAATACTTTTTTCAATTTACTTTCCTCTCTTGTTGACCTTCACCCAATGTGAACAAGAGAGGAAAGTAAATTGAAAAAAGTAATAGCTTTAGGAAACTATAGGGCCAAAAACCAAAAAAGATCCAACATTCACACCATCAAAGTTCCATAAAGAAGGAAGAAAGGGAGTGGGGCTCAAACACTACTTGAAGAAATGATGACTGAAACACTCTCAAATTTAAGGAACACTAACTTGCAGATCCAAATAGCTAAGCAAATCCAAAGAGAATAAACCTAATAAAATTTACACTAACACAGCATAATTAAACATTCAAAACCTAAAGACAAAAAATAAAATAAACACCTTAAAAGCAGCCTGAGAGAAGCAACACATTACCCATAAGGGAATGCCAATTCAAATGACACCAGATTTCTCATTTCAAACCACAGGGGCCAAAAATAAAAGTAGTACAGTATTTTTCAAATATTGGAAAAAAGACAACTGCCAACTGGGAATTCTATATCCAGTGAAACTGCCCTTCCAAAATAATGAGGAAATAAAAGTATATTCTCAAAAGAAAAGTTAAAAAAAAAATGTCTCTAGCACATCATTCCATAAAGAATGGCTAAAGAAAATGTCCTAAACAAAAAGAAAATTTTTGTAAAGGAATGACAAAATATCAAAAGCAGAAACAACAGAAAGAATAGAAATAGAGGTATAAACAAGACTATCTTTTTCTTCGTTAGTTTTATAAATAGTATTTCATGATTTAAACAAAAGTTATAACACTATCTGATACTCAAGACAATTATAGTTTAAATTGGAGAAGGTGAAAGGTAAATTAAAGTGAGGTTTCCACACTTCTGTTGAAGTATAAATGTTGATACCACAGACTAAGTCACATATGCATATTACAATAACCAAAACAGCCACTACAAAACCAAGAGATAGACTCAAAACAACATTATAAATAAGTCAAGATGGAATCCTAAATAAAGGCTCTAGTAATCTGCAGGAATACAAGGAAAAAAAAAATCATGTACTACCAGAAAAATTCTTCATTTATATTAAACCAGAAGTGTAACTATTTCTGTAGAAGATTCATCCTGGCAATGTTAACTTCAGAGCAGGCTAACACTACATGGCTCACATTTTAAACCACAATGGAAAAGCGGATCCACGCTTTTATATGTGTGTTTTTTTGTTTGTTTGTTTGTTTGTTTTTAGTGTGCAATCTTTTCCTACCACTAAAGTGTCAAGGCTCACCTTGGAGTACACTTAAATAAAAAAGCAAAGTACATATAGAGATTTACAATTTTAAAGACAATAAAAAAAAAAACAGTCCTATTATGTGAGCTCAATAAACTCAAAAGTCCACCACAAATGGGGGCTCTGGTGAACTGTTTATAAATAGATTTGGTACAATTACTGAAAGTTGAGGTCATTTGAAATGTTCAAAAAAAAGTTCCTGTTAATCCTCAAATGGTGCTTGATATAGTTTAACATTTCTGTTAAATGTATGCACGGAATTACTTGTTACCCACGTGCAGCTGCTGCTCCTTACCATGTATCATTAAGGACTTTAACTGGTCATATTCTTCAAATTCTATTCTTTCTTGACCATTCTCACCAATTCTCTTTGTAGTGATTTTTCTGTCAATAGCCATTTTAGTAGAAGCTGATATCAATTTTGAGTTGCCCATCCCACTACCACCAAATGACACGGAATAGAATGAAGTGAAGCCCCCAGGACCTAGTGACCCGAATGAAATAAATCTTGTATCAAAAGAAGAAAATCTACTTCCAAAAGATGGAAATCCACTGAATGCAGAAAAAATGACTCTGTCCCTTGGCTTCCTCAGGTAGCCCTTTGATTCCAAAAAAAGTCCTCAAGGGGGTCTTCAAAGAAGTCAAATGAAAATGGGTCCCTTCCACCAAAAAATTCCTTGAAGACATCATATGGGTTACAGAATGTGAAACAAAACTCAAATGGAATGACGTCCACCTCCTCCTCCACCATTTAATCCTTCTTTGCCACATCTGCCATAGATGTACCATCTTTTAAGCATCTTACAGCACCTCACATGCCTCAGCCACTTGGCTGAATTTTCTCTCTGCTTCTTCTTTATTCTCAGGAATTTAATCTGGGTGCCACATCAGTGCCAGTTTCCAATATGCTTTTTTAATATCCTTGGGTGAAGCATGTCTCTGCATGCCTAGAACTTCATAGTAATCCATTATGTTTTAACAGATTATTGGAAGAGGACTGAGCATGCAGGCGGCAGGTGATGGAACACAGGTGGAGGTGGGGCAGTGGCCTGAATGCTCTGGGCTCTGGATCCCCTCTCAGCTCTGGCACAGCTGTGCTGGTGGTAGTAGCAACTGCCTGAGTAGATTTTTCTTTTTAACGGCCCAATTATATGTTGCTTGCAAGAAATTCAAATTCAGCAACATAGCAAGTTGAAAGCACAAGGACCGAAAGATATAACAATAAACTGTTTTAAGCAGAGTGGTTACATTAACAACAAAATCAACCAACAGAGTCTTATTAACTTATATAGAGAATATTCCACTCAGTAATAGCAGAACATACATTTTTTTCAAGCACCCCTGGAACATTCACCAAAGCCATAAAACAAACCTCAAAAACCTTAAAAGAACGGAAACAGTAACAGTGTATTTATTCTCTGACCATAATCTACTCAAACCAGAAATCAGTAACAGAAAGACAACAGGAAAATCTCTAAGCAGAGGAATAAACAACACACCTCTAAAAAGTCCATGGATCAAAATGGAAGTCTCAAAAAAAATTTTTAAATATACATAAAAATAAATGAAAATAAAAACATAACACACATCAAAATACATGGGATGCAGCTAACAACAATCAGAAACACTAAATGCTTACATTAGACACGAGGAAAGATCTCAAACTAGTTACCAAATTACCAAAAGAAAACTAAAAAAGAGCAAAATGAAGCCAGAGCAAGAAGGAAGGAAATAATAAAGAGGAGAAATTAATAAAAAAAGAGGAAAATAGAGAAAATCAATTAAGCAAAAAGTTTATAAGCCTCTAGCAAAACTAACAACAACAACAAAAGACAAAGAGGAGACAGAAAACGTCAGGTATTTAACAGAGGACACCAGTACAGATCCTACAGCAATTTTAAAAGAATATAAGGGAATACTACAAACAATTTCATGCTCTTAAATTTGACACCGAATTCTCAAAACTACACTAGCAAAACACAATCAAGATGAAACAGAGAATATAAATAACCCCCATAACCATTAAATAAAACTGACTTCTTAATTTAAATTAAGTCCCCCAGCTGTTGCCGAAAACAAAAATAAAAAAAATCCTGCAGGCTCAGATGGCTTCACTGGTGAGTTCTACCAAACAGTTAATGAAAAATTAATACGAACTGTTCACAAACTCTTCCCAAAAATTGGAGAGAATATTCTTCAACTCATTTTATAAGATCAGTATTACTATTACCAACACAAGAAAAAGACATCACAAGAAAAGAAAATCACAAGCCAATAGATCTTACAAATGTAGTAGCAAAAATCCTCAACAAAATACTAACAAGCCAGATCTACCAACACATAGAAAGGATTATGCATGACCATGTAGGATTCATCTCAGAAATGCAAGGTTGGCTTAACATCTGAAAATCAATATAATACACCACATCAAAAGAACGAAGGCCAAAAACCTTTATTTTTGGCAAATCATCTTAGATGAAGAAAAACATCTGACAAAATACAATACCCTTACACAATAAAAACACCCAACAAACTAGGAAAGGAAACTTCTTCAACCTGATAAAGGCCATCTATGAAAAATCCAAAGTTAATATCATATTTAAAAGTAAAATAATAAGTGCTTCCTCCTAAGATCAGAAATAAGACAAGGATGTCTGCTCTTGCTACTACTTCTATTCAACATTGTAGTAGAGATACTAGGCAAGGTAAATGATATGGTTTGGCTCTGTGTTCCCACCCAAATTTGATCTCAAATTATAATCCCCACATGTCAAGGGAGGGACATGTAAACCCCACGTGTCAAGGGAGAGAGATGACTGGATCATAGGGCAGTTCCGCCATGCTGTTCTCGTGATGGTGAATGAGTTCTCACAGATGTGATGGTTGTACAAGCATCTGGAATTTCCACTACTTGCACTTCTCTCTCCTGCCAACATGTGAAAAAGATCCTTACTCCCATTTCACCTTCTGCCATATTTGTAAGTTTCTCGAGGCCTCCCCAGCCATGTGGAACTATGAGTCAATTAAACCTCTTTTCTTTAGAAATTACCCAGTCTTGGATATTGCTTTATAGCAATGTGAGGATGGACTAATACAGTAAATTAAGCGAGAAACTGAATTAAATGGCATTAATATTGGAAAAAAATAAAACTCTATTTGCAGATGACATGATCATATACATAGAAAACCCTACAGAATCCACTAAAAGCTACTAGAATAAACAAGTTCGGCAAGGATGCAAAGTACAAGAACAGTTTACAAAAATCACTTATATTTCTATACACTAGCACTGAACAATTCAAAAATAAAATTAAGAAAATAACATTTATAACAGCAGCAAAAAATAAATAAATAAAGTACTTGGTAATAAATTTAACAAAACAAGTACAATTGTACACTGAAAACTACAAAACATCCCTGGAAGCAATTAATAAAGACCTAAACAAACATCTAGTGTTCATGGATTGAAAAACTTCATATTGTTAATCTGAAAATACTTCATCAAATCACCTACTGATTCAATGCAATTCATATCAAAACCCCAGAACCTTTTCTTGCAGAAATGGACAAACTAATGCTAAAATTCATATGGAATTGCAAAGGACAGAGAAAATCCAAAGCAATCTTGAAAGAGAACAAAGTTAGAGCATCGATACATTCTGATTTTAAAACTATCAAAGCTACAGTAATCAAGACACTGTGGTACTGGAATGAAGATAAACATATAGATCAAGGAATAAAATTTAGAGTCCAGACATAAATACCTACATTTATGGTCAATCTTTTTTGTTAAATTTTATATATTCTTTTTTTAGAAGTGGGGGGTCTTATGATGTTGCCCAGGCTGAATTCGAACTCCTGGGCTCAAAGGTCCTCCCATCTCGGCCTCGCAAACAGCTGAGACTATAGGAGTGTGCCACTGTACCAGGCTAAGTCAACCAACTTTCTGATGCCAGGACAATTCAACAGAGAAAGAAGTCTTTTCAACAAGCCAGTGCTAGAACAAAAGGACATCGACATGTAAAAGAATGAAATTGGATACCTTCATCATTCCATATACAAACATTAAATGGACTAAAATCCTGGCCCAGTGGCTCACACCTATAATCCCAGCAAATGCAGGTGGATCGTTTGAGCCCAGGAGTTTGAGACCAGCCTGGTCAACATGGAAAGACCTTGCTTCTACCAAA
>NW_016107903.1:614584-618528 GCF_001604975.1 Cebus imitator
AAAAAAAAAAAAAAAAAAAAAGCGCTATACAACAGCAACAGCATCAAAAAGAATACTTAAGAATAAATTTCACTAAGGAGGCAAAAGACTTGTACACTGAAAAAAAAGTACTGTTAAAAGAAATTAAAGACACAAACAAATGGAAAGACCTCCATGTTCATGGATTAGAAGACTTGATGTTAAAATGTCCACACTACCCACAGTGATGTATAGATCAATACAATCTCAATGAAAATCCCAACAGCATTTTTTACAGGAACACAAAAACAATCCTAAAACCCAAACAGAACCAAAAAAGCCCCCAAATGTAGCCAAAACGATCTCGAGAAAGAACAACAAAGCTGAAGACCTCAAACTTCCTCATTTCAAAACATATCAAAACAGTATGGTACTGGCATAAAAACAGACATACAGACCAACAGGACAGAACAGAAAGCCCAGAAATAAACCCAAGCATACAAAGGCAACTGATTGCCAAGAAAGGCGCCAAGAATTCACAGTGGGAAAAGAACAGTCTCTTCAATAAATGGTACTAGGAAATCTGGGCAGCTATATGAAAAAGAATTCAAATTTGACCCTCATTTTACACGATACATAGAAGTCAACTCAAAATAGATTAGAAGCTTTAAAAAGACCTGAAACTGTAAAACTCCAAGAAGAGAATATGAGAGAAAAGCTTCAAAACATAGACATGATTTCTAGGATTTGACACCAAAAGCACAGGCAACAAGCACAAAAACAGACAAGTGAGACTACATCAGGTGAAAAGTTTCTGCAGAGCAAAGAGAACAATCAACAGAGGAAACAGGCAACTTATGGAATAGGAAAAAGTATTTGCAAACTATACGTCTGCTAAGGGGCTAAAATCCACAATATATAATGACTCCTATAACTCAACAGCAAAAATAAATAAATAACCTGCTTTTAAATGGGCAAAGGACTTAAAAAGCCATTTATTCAAAGACAACATATAAAAGGCCAAAAGGTATATAAGCAGATGCTTACCATCAGTAATCATCAGGAATATGCAAATCAAAATCACAATGGGATACCATCTCACACCAGTAAGAATGGCTATTTAAGGGAACATTTAAATATTGTTGGTGGAAAAGTAAATTAGTTAAGCCACTATGGAAAACAGTTTGGAGATTTCTCAAGAAACTTAAAACAGGCCAGATGTGGTGGTTCACAACACTTTTGGAGGCTGAGGTAGGAGGATCACTTGAGTCCAGGAGTTTGATGCTGCAGTGAGCTATGATCTCACCACTGCACTACAGCTCAGGTGACAGAGCCACATCCGGTCTCAAAACACAAACAAACTTAAAACAGAGGTACTATTCGACCCCACAATCCCATTACTGGGTATATATCCAAAAGAAATAAATCATTGTACCAAAAAGATACATGCACTTGTATGAATGACCATTATCCAAAAATAACAAGTGTTGACAAGGATGGAGATACTGTAAACCCTGCACACTGTTCATAGGAATGCAAAATGGTGCAGACACTATTTAAAAAAAAAAAAAGTTTGGAGATTTCTCATAAAACTAAAAATGTAACTACTGTATGTTCCAGAAATCCCACTTCTGCATCTTTATCCAAAAGAACTGATAATAGGTTTTTGTTTGTTTGTTTTGAGACAGTCCTACTCTGTCACCCAGGCTACAGTGGAATGGCACAATCTTGGCTCACTGCAACTTTCGTCTTGCAGGTTCAAGTGATTCTCCCACCTCAGCCTCCCAAGTAGCGGGGACTACAGACATGTGCCACCAGACCCGGGTAATTGTTTTTATATTTTTAGTAGAGACGGCGTTTCACCATGTTAGCCAGGCTGGTCTCAAACGCCTGACCTCAATTGACCCACTCGCCTCAGCCTCCCAAAGTGCTGGGATTACAGGTGTTGAGCCACCAACATGGATTTTTGAGGAAATATTTGCACTCATGTTCACTACAGCAGTGGTCACAACCTTTTTGGCAGCAGGAACTGGTTTCATGGAAGACAATTTTTCAGTGAGTGACGGGATGGTTTCAAGATGAAACTGTTCCACCTTAGATCATCAGGCATTACATTTTCACAAGGAGAATGTAAACTAGATCCCTCACATGCACAGTTAACAACAGGGTTGATGCTCCTAAGAAAATCTAACACCACTGCTGATTTGACAGGAGGCAGAGCTCGGGCAATAATGCTTGTTCACCTGCCATTCACTTGCTGCTGTGCAGCCCAATTTGTAACGGGCCTCGGACTGACAGTGGTCCATGGCCCAGATGTTAGGGACCCCTGCATTACAGCATTATGTACAATAGCCAATATGTGGAAACAATCTAAATTTCCATCAACAGACGAATGGATAAAGAATATATGCGCTCTCTCTCTCTCTCTCTCTCTCTCTCTCTCTCTCCACACACACAATGGGACGTTATTCACCCTTAAAGAAGGAAATTCTATTGTGCTGACAACATGGATGAACCTTAAGAACATTATAAGTGAAATAATGCAGTCACAAGAGGCCCAATACTATATGATTCCACTTTTATGAGGGATCTAAGATAAAGTAGTCAATCTCATAGAAGCAGAAAGTAAAACGACGGTTGCCAGGGGATGAGAAGAGGTAGAAATGAGGAGTGGAGGCTGGGTGCAGTGGCCCACACCTGTAATCCCAGCACTTTGCAAGGCCAAGGTGGAGGACTGCTTGAGGCCAAGAGGTCAAGACTGTAGTGAGCTGCGATCACAACACTGCACTCCAGCCTGGGCAACAGAATGAGACCCAGTCTCTACAAAAATAATACAAAATTTTAAAATTAGCCAGGAGTGGTGGCAGGTGCCTGTAGTCCTAGCTACTCAAAAAGCTGAGTGAGAGGCTCATTTAAGTCCAGGAGGTCAAGACTGCAGTGGGCCATCACTGTGCTGCTGTACTCCAGCCTGGGCCACAAAGCAAGACCTTGTCTTTAAAAAAAAAAAAAAAAAAAAAAGCAGTTGCTATTCAATGGGTATTGTTTAAGCTATCTGAAATGAAGACGTTCCAGAGATCTGTACAACATTGTGCTTACAGTTAACAATACTGTACTGTGCACTTAGAAATTTGTTAAAAGGGTAATACATAATAAAAAATATTATGTATTTTTTATTACAATAAAAAAATTTTAACCGTTATGCTTCAAAAGACACTATCAAGAAAGTGAAAACAACCCACAGTATTGGAGAAAATATTTTCAAATTATCTAACTGATAAAAGCCTAATATCCAGAACATATAAAAAACTCTTAAAACCCAACAATAAAAAGGCAACTCAACTAAAAATCAGGCAAAAGATCTGAAGACATTTCTCCAAAAAATATATACAAATGGCCAATAAGCAGACGAAATGATGCTCAACATCATTAGCCAACAGACATGCGAATTAAACCATGAAATACTGCTTCACACCCACCAGGACAGCTACAATCAAAAAGACAGTATGAAGTGTTATTGAAGACCTGGAGAAACTGGAACCCTCATATACTGCTGATAGAAATGTAAACTGGTAAGGCTGCTTTGGAACATAGTCTGGAAGTTCCTCAAATGGCTAAACATAGAGGTACCGTATAGCTCAGCAATTTTTCACTCCTAGACACATACACATATACACAAAAGAAATGAAAACAAATGTCCACATAAAAACTTGCACACGGGCCAAGCGCGGTGGCTCATGCCTGTAATCCCAGCACTTTGGGAGGCCAAGGTGGGTGGATTACCTGAGGTCAGGAGTTCAAGACCAGCCTGGCCAACATGATGAAACCCCATCTCTACCAAAAATACAAAAAATTAGCTGGGCATGATGACGGGTGCCTGTAATCCCAGCTACTCGGGAGGCTGAGGCAGGAGAATCACTTGAAGCCAGGAGGCGGAGATTGCAGTGAGCCAAGATCATGCCACTGCACTCCAGCCTGGGCAATAAGAG
>NW_016107903.1:618633-630428 GCF_001604975.1 Cebus imitator
AAAAAAAAAAAAAAAAAAAAAAAACTACAAAGTGGAAACCCAACAACTGATGAATGGATACGAAAAAATGTGGTAAGTCCATATAATAGATTACTATTCAGCAATAAAAAGGAATGAACTGCTGACACACTACATCATGTAACATTACACTAAGTTAAAGAAGCCAGACATAAAGACAATCTACTTTATTATTCCATTCACACGAAATGTCCAGAATAGGGAAAGTCCTAGAGACTGAAAGTAGACTAGTAGTTGCCAGGGACTGGGAGAGAGAGGGAAAGGAAATTCACTGCTAATGGGTAGTTTCTAGATAGAATGATGAAAATGTCACCATAATCAATTTTAGATTATGGTGATGGCTGTACAACTCTGTAAATATACTGAAAACAACTGAACTGTACAGTTTAAGTGGGTAAATTGTATGGTATATAAGTTATACCTCAATAACGCCATTTAAGAAAAACTATGATGGCTGGAATTTGCTTCAAAATAATATGGAAGATCTAAGTAAATGGAGAAATATCCTGTGGTCATGGCTTGAAGGCCTCTATATAACAAAAAAAAAAAAAAAAATCTTCTCTAACTGAACTATAGTTTTATTCAACTCCTATCAAACTCCCAGCAAGATTTTTTTTGTAGATACAGATGTAATTATTCTAAAATTGTGTGGAAAGGCAAAAAAAACCAGAAGAGCTAAAATAATCTTGACAGAAGAATGAAGTGAGAGGAGGCACTCTACTTGGTAAGGCTTCCTATAAAGCTATAATAATCAAGACAGTGTGGTGCAAGAGGGAAGAAAGACACACATATCAATGGAAGAGAATAGAAAACCCCAAAACAGACCAACACAACTATGTTCAACTGATTTTTGAACAGTTTGGAGTTTCTTAACTCAACATGTACTTGCCATACAACCCAGCAATCCCACTCTTGGGCATTTATCTCAGATAAATGAAAACTTTTGTTTACAAAAAACCCTGTACACAAATCTCCATAACCTCTTTATTCATAATAACAAAATACTGCAACATACGAAGAGTTCTTCAACAAGTGAAGAGCTAAACAAAGTATGTATACAAAGTATACATACATAAATAAAGTATGTCATTCTGGAAAGAACAAAACTATAGCTAGTAAACAGTTTGCCAGGGTACAAGGAGAACTGTTGGAATGGGGTGGGAATAAAAAGGGATAGCATTGCGTATCTTGGTCATCCTGATAGTTATGTTAATTTACATGTGGGATAAAATTACTAGAACTATACATACATAAAAATAAGCACAGGTTTAAAAAATAGTGAAAGTGATGTAAATTAAGTAGTATAGTTAACAGTAATATACTGTCAACTTCCTAGTTTTGATGTCTTACTAGAACTTTATTAAGATGACTGGGTGAAGGGTACATAGGACTCTGTACTAATTTTGCCACTTCCTGTCAGTCTATAATTTTTTCAAAATAAAGGTTTTTTCCTTTTCTTCATAGTAGAGACAGAGTTTCACCATGTTTCCCAGGATGTTCTTGAACTCCTGAGTTCAAGAGATTCACCCACCCTGGTCTCCCAAAGTGCAGAGATTACAGGCGTTAGCCACTGTGCAATGCCCAGAATAAGTTTTTTTAAAAAAAATTAATATGTGAGGCCAAGTTTACTGGTTCATGCTTATAATCCCAACATTTTGGGAGACCAAGGTGAGAAGACCATGTGAGCCCAGGAATTTGAGATCAGCCTGGGCAAAACAGCAAGGGCCCATCTCTCTATAAAAACTAAAAAAGAGAGAGGAGTGAGGCATAAGGTGGAGGTACGGATGATATAAGATTAGCCATTAATTGCTATATGAGAGTTCATAATATTATTCTATTTTTCATTAT
Source organism: Cebus imitator (assembly GCF_001604975.1). NCBI lineage: Eukaryota > Metazoa > Chordata > Mammalia > Primates > Cebidae > Cebus > Cebus imitator. The sequence continues at coordinate 620,500 of NW_016107903.1, forward strand.
TTAAATTTTTCCATAATAAAAGGTTAATAAAAATATAAGAAAGCCATATACCAAATATTAAAAGCAGTTTCTCTTGATTTCATTTTTCTTTATGCTAATACACATTTTTTTCCTACGAAATAAATTTCTTATATAAAATTTAAATTTAAAAAAATTTTTAATTTAAATTTCTTATATACATTTTTAAGGAAATCTTTGCTCATAATTGTCTTTTTGGGGATGTCCATGCTCCTGGGGCCACACAAATCACACTCAGACATTCAGACCCTGGAACACTCAGTTCACCTTTTTTCTTTTTGGTTTTTAGAAAAAAAAAATTAAATATGAAAGAACCCCATTGAGGGAACACATTCTATTTTATGGAATTAAATGTTGCCCAATTTCTAAAAAAATTAATTTTAAAAAGAACCCTGTTGATTCTTCTTCTGACAATACACTGCTTCAGTAATCTGAAAATATTTCATCTAAATATCCAATTTATATTTCCCTAATTACATTTCACCTGAAAGTACCAGTATCTTTTTCTAAAATTAACTAAGGGGCCTTGCTATAACAGATTTACAATCAGCACAATAACTCACTACTTTAGTGATCCTCACACAACAGAACAAATATGTTAAGTTTAGGATACCCCAAAATGTTTCAATAATTCTGGTTGAGTTTTCATTCAAAATTTTGCCTAAGCTATCATAACTAAGGTTAATTGTTTTGTTTTAAAATTTGTATGTGGTCTTTTTAAATTTTTCAGACATTTTCTTAAAAAGCAGCCACTGAAAAGTTTACAATGGTAACAATACCATGCTGAAGAATTCAAAAATATCTGTGAATCTGAAAAAGTAACAGAAATTCACTGAAAGGAGTATTTCTTACAATGCGATTATTTAAACTTTTAATTTGATTAAATTTAACTATATCAAGCAAAAGTGATACCACACCACCCTTTCCTTCAGTAATGATTTAAACTAAGAAGTAGAAGTAACAAGAGACCTGAGCTCCGCATTATCTGTCCAACCTTGGTAAGTCACCATCTCTCCAAAACTCAGTTTCTTTATCTACATACTGAAGGAGTTATACCTGTTAAGTCTTCCAGCTCCATAAGCCTGTATTCTAATGTTCTAATACATACTTCATAACCTTTGACTCATGATCATTCTAATGACAACATTGGAAAAAGATTTATAATTTACAGATATAGAAGTATTAATTACATGACAAATAACTTTCATAGGTTTAAATCACTTGGGAGAATGTTATTCTCAATAAATCAGATCAGGGTTTTGTCAACATCAGCACTACTGATATTTTGCACTGGATTATTTCTTTGTCATGGAGACTGTCATATGCATTGTGGGAGGTTTATCTATCCAGTAGATGCTAATAGAACCCCCGCAGCGTGCTGACCAAAAATGTCTCCAGACATTTGACAAAATCACCTCTGGTTTCAGAACTACTGTATTCGATTTAAAATATCCAGGGGTTTTTGGAGAAGGGAAAAAGGCTGTTTTTGTTTTGTGATACAGGAGGAATGGCATAAGAAAGGACAGGAATGTTTACCAGCAAAACAAAAGGTAGGGCTGGGCACAGTGGCTCACACTTGTAATCCCAGCACTTTAGGAGGCTGAGGCAGGAAGACAGCTTGAGGCCAAGAGTTCAAGACCAGCCTAGTCAACATAGTGAGACCCCTAGTCTCTTTTTCTATTTAAAAAAAAAAAAGAGCCAACTACAACTCATATACTATAAAAAGGTACCCTCTTGTATGAGGCCTACTGAAAAACATGAATTAAAAATTGTTGTGTGTGGTTAAGGCAGTAACAATGAGAATAAAAGTATATAAGCTGTGGGGAAATCCATAGGTATTCCATTCATGCCTTGTTAAGAATTCTCAATAAAGAGGTCCAAAGGTTAACACAGATTAATGACATTAACTTAATTCCTCTTCTCCCTAGCATTTCAAGGAGGCTAAAAGTGCTCAAGTTACTATCTATTCTAACCACTGAGAATATTCACATGAAAAACGCATCTGCCCCCAGTTAAATACCATAAGCATCTATCTGTTTTAATCAAACGTAAATGTGGTACGAATCCCACTAGAAGTTAACACTGTGGAATATCCTCAAGTCCTCTGTTTTTAAAGAAAGGCGAAAGAAATCCAGTGTGGATAAATTACATTTAAATGTTATATCAGAAAAGTTAACATTCACACGTCACTTTTTGGCTCAGCCATATTTTCCACCAAACAAATACCCAGTTTCCTTAGTCTATTCTTGGATTGGTCACCAGACTGAACATAAGAGACCCAGAGTCTATTCCCAGCTCCAAAAGAGACTGGTAATCTCAAGCAAATTATTCGCTCAGATTAAGGTTCTATACCCATATCATGCTGACAATACTCAAAATCTGCCCAGAAACAAGTACAGAGAAACTCAGGACTTCCTCTTGCACCCAAAGGACAACTGCAAACATATTTTTAGATTTGTTAAATCTAAAAATCTGAATCGGATTTTATTTATAGCAATATTTAACATACTTGAAACTTCCAAAGTGAGTGGTGCCTTTACCACTACCCTCTATAAAATTAAGAAACGCTTTTTTAATCACACCATGCCTAATTTTGCAAAATTCTGTATGTAAACTAATCACAATTATTATGTAAAACACAAAGCTGTTTTAAATTCAAGCTGTTGGAAAGAGCTTCAACTTTTGCATGTGCAACTCTAGCTTTCAGTCTACTGCACAAGCAGTTCTTTCCTGGCATGATAAAAGGTGCTTCACAAAGTCTGGAGAGCAAAAAGTTTGCCCCAGATCCCAACTCTGGAAAAGCCTTAGGATTATTCTTACCACTAAACATGAAGGGTTTTCTAATATAAGGATACAGGTGTACATTTTTTGCTCCTAATACCCAGTAAAAAACTGTCTAGTAAACCAAGTTACCTGTTGACCTTTTCGCAGACATGAAACTGTAAACACAACACAGTTCAACAGAAAAGTTGTAAAACAGGAAAAACGGGGTGTCCATTCATTATCAGCCTTCAGCGGCCACCCGCCCCCCGCACCGCTATCTGGCGGATACTTGTTAGTGGCTGCAGAGAAGCCACTCACAAAGTTTCCCATCCAGCTGAGGGAAGGAGCCCTGACCGCACCAGCGGGGCAGACCCAGAAGGTCCGGACGTGGCAGACGACCCCACCGAGGCCCCAAACGCGCCAGCTTCTCCCCGCCCCTCCGCCTCCTTCCTGCAGAGGGGCGCACCGACGTGGACACACGCACACATGTACACACAAAAGGAAGTCATGTAAGGTGCTGGTCCCTGCAAACCGGCACACTCACGTGCCGACACACATATCCAAAAGGAAGCCTTGGGGGCCGCGTGCGGGGGTTCTCCAGACGATCGGCAAAAGCTCGTCCTTAAGCCCGGCACGGTGGCTCACGCCTGTAATCCCAGCACTTTGGGAGGCTGAGGTGGATGGATCACCTGAGGTCAGGAGTTCGAGACCAGCCTGACCAATATGGGGAAAACCCATCTCTACTTAAAAAAAAAAAAAAAAAAAAAAAGGAAAACCAATCTTTAAAAAAAAAAAAAAAAAAAAAAAAAGCAGCTCGTCCTTCCCCCGCCCCAAGGCCCGCTCACTTCAGGAAGCGCACACCCACAACCCCAAGGAGGCAAGAGCGCAGGGACCCAGGCAGGCGGCAGACCACCTGCCATCACGCAGCTCCACGCCGCTGCTCCGCAGCTGCACAACACAGCGCCAGGACAGTACCGCCCGCATAGCTGGCCCAATTGGGCCTGGGCTGCAAAAGCCCAGGGAATATGAGGGCTCCCTACTTCCCAGTTTCTTTAATAAAAATATTACACTTAATGATGCTTGTCACAATCCTCACCCCTACAAACCAGGGCCTGTTTAAACCCCTTTTCTTAATGAACCTATCAATGGTATCCAACAAAACACCACAGAACACAGCTTTGTATTATCACACAGCCTGACAGTAAGAAATCTTTCAGTAGCCTCTGCTTTAATCCTCCCTCTTATTCTAACTTTTCCACACCCCAATTTACTCATTTTAGTTTTTCCTTGCCTTGCTGTTTTGTACTGTTCCTAAAAGAAGTCTTCTCTAAACTATCTTTCAATTTTACTTTTGAATTTTACTTTTCTAATACTTGTAAGTAACAAGCTTCATAAATCAGACAGGCATGGTGACTCAAGCCTGTAATCCCAGCACTTTGGGAGGCTGAGGCAGGTGGATCTCTTGAGGTCAGGGGTTCAAGACCAGGCTATCCAACATGGTGAAACCCCATCTCTACTAAAAATACAAAAAAGCCAGATATGGTGGCGGGCACCTGTAATCCCAGCTACTCAGGAGGCTGAGGCAGGAGAACTGCTTGAACCCGGCAGACAGAGGCTGCAGTGAGGCATGATCGCACCACTGCACTCCAGCCTGGACAACAGAGCAAGATGCCATCTCAAAAAGAAAAAAAAAAGCTTCACAAACCACTTCCATATCTCCCACCTACCTATTCAAAATCTCTCTGCAACTTTTATAATTTTTATCAGCTCCTACCAAATCAATTCATAAATAACTTTCTCAAACACTACATTTTTCTTGTCTGTTCTGATTTCCTCAAAGCTAACACTCTGCAACTTACACAACTTTGCCCCAAACTGCCATCAAAGCTTGTGCATCTATTCCAGAAGCCCTCACAGTTACAGAAAAATCTATTTCATAGGCCTGTCCTCAAAACCTGGAAAATGATCTTTCCAAATATTCTATAACAATTCCCTTAAATCATTCATAACTCAAAACTGGTTGGACTATTAGTCCCAATTCCCTAAAGACTATGTAACCTAATCAAATGAACAAATTCTCTCTAATATGTATCTACACATACAGGTGAGTACCTAAGCACACATATACAGCAGCCTGCAGAACCCCAAGTGTGCATTTCATTCTAATTTCTTGGATATTGGCTCTTCTCAAATTTACAAGGAAAACTTCTCCATGCCATCCTAGATGTTCAAAGGTCAAACCCCTATATTGTGAAGTCATTTATCTATGTCAAATTAATACAGTTACCATTTAAAACACACCTCTCGCCATATCTACTATAATCCCTCCCATCGCCTTCTTTAAGATATCCATCATTAGCCTACCCCACATAATCCACCCAAATATTCAGAATATGCTCCCCATTGACAAGGTCCAGTCTGAGGTACATCCTAAAAACAATTCTAGACTGAATCAGGCAGGGCTGTTACACGATGGTATGGCCAAGTTTTTTTGAGTTGAGCAAAGTAAGAACCCTGGGCCCTCTTAGGCCTTCAACACTCTTGAGTCTCCAGAGATCTTTCATTATTAAATTTGATGGCTAAATAGATGTACCAGTAAAGGCAGGAAGAAAGTGATGAAAGCCCAGGGCTACATCTGGAACTAATCCTGAAGCAAAGCTACGCTAGGATGGAACACCAATACTACATATTTTGTGCCTTGTCATATTTTTCTCACTGCCATTTCATGTGTCTACATTAAATATGCTCTCTCTCTGAAACATGAACATCAGAAACTCTGATATGGGCAACGTGCAGTGGCTCATGTCTATAATTCCAGCACTTCGGCATTACTGAAGTCACTACAGACAAAAAAGAAAGTAAAGAATCCTTTTTAGTTCCATTAGGACATCTCATTCTTAACATGTACCCCATTCTTTCCACTTTTTACCTAAACCTCTTTACCTATCCAAGTTCTTCCCAGTTTTTGCAAACAGAAAATGTGATGTGGCTTTGAAGGACACAAATAGACATCTCAATATCTCTATCATTGACAATATTTTTTTAAAAGCTGGCATGACATACTGCCACCTTTTATTATGGGTGGCATAAACTGTTCTTATTTGCAGAGAGAAGAAATAGGCTCCTGACATCAGTTATTTCCTGCTCACTTCAGGGAGCGCCCACCCACCCACCCCACCACTGGCAAAGGGCGCATAGACTCAGGCAGGCGGCAGCGCACCCACCACCACACAGCTCCAGGCTGCTGCTCCACCAGTTGCCCAGTGCAGCACCAGCACTGTCCTGCCTGCACAGCTGACCCAATCGGGCCTGGACTGCAAAAACCCAGAGAATATGGGGGCTCCCTACTTCCCAGTTTCTTTAATAAAAATATTATACTTAGTGATGCTTGCCAATATCCTCACCCCTACAAATCACAGCCTGGTTAAATCCCTTTCCGTATGTTCTCTCTCTGTTTTCTCTGCTGCAAGCTACTCCCTCCTCTTTTCTATGCCTACAACTTCGGCCTCCTCACTCATTTCCAGTCCACTATTTACTAGATCCTATCAGCTGGTCCATGTTCTATTGTCAACAACAATAGAACAACTTTTATCTTTTACCTTCATCTTTTTTTTTTTTTTAAGACAGGGTCTTACTCTGTTGCCCAGGCTGAGTGCAGTGGTACAATCACGGCTCACTGCAGGCTTGACTTCCAGGGCTCAAGTGATTCTCCCACCTCAGCAGCCTCCTGAGTCACTGGGACTATAGGTGTGCACTACCATGCCCAGCTAATTTTTTATTTCTGTGTAGAGACAAGGTTTCCTTATGTTGTCCAGGCTGTTCTCGAACTCCTAAGCTCAAGTGATCCTCCTGCCTCTGCCTCCCAAATTGCTGGGATTATAGATATGAGCCACCACACCCAGCTCACCTTATCTTTAATACACCTCTATCTCATCTTTTGTTTCCAATGTCTCATTTCTAACCCACAATTATCATTCAGCTAAATTTATATCAGTATATTATACATGAATAGTTATAATTTTGCAAGTATCATTTATTTTATAAACAAACTGTTGGGAGGCCAAGGAGGGAAGATCGCTTCAGACCAGGAGTTCAAGACCAGCCTGGGCAAAATAGGAAGACCACGTCTGAAAGAAGAGAAGAGAAAAGAGAGGAGAGAAGAGAGAAGAGACAGGAGAGGAGAAGAGAGGAGAGAAGGGAAGAGAGGGGAAAAGAAGAAAAAGAGAGGAAGGAGGGGGAAAGGAGGGGAAGGGAAGAGAGGAGAGGGGAGAGGAGCCAAGCAAGGTATGGTGGTGCACATCTGTAATCCCAACTACTCAGGAGTCTGAGGCAAGAGAATCGCTTGAGTCCAGGAGGCAAGGCTGCAGTGAACCAAGATTAGACCACTGCACTCCAGCCTGGGTAAGAGAGAAGACCCTGTCTCAAAAAGAAAAAAAGAAAAATTGAAAGAACTGGTAAATGTAACAAATCTAGCTACTGTTCTCAATCCCCGTGGCTCAACAATTCCAAACACTGTCAACTCTTGCCCAATTATTGTGACCATCTGCCTCCTCGTCTTACCTCAAGCCTGGTTTTTCCTGGACAATCTGCTTCTCTCATGACTAGCTATATCATTGTCCTACTCCTTCAGCTTGATAAAAAAGGACTTGCTGCTTTTTGCTTCCCAGGACCACTCCCCATTATCCTATCACTAAAAAACAGCTTGGGAGTCACATTACTCACTGAAACCATTCCTTCTGCAACATCTACCAACCTCCAGAAGACCCACCTATTTTCCCTACCCAATGACTCGAATTCTACTTGGTCACAAATTCAACCATTATTCTCAATGACTTCGACGATGATGCTGAAAAACTTTCTATACCGTGACCTTCATAAGCTCCTAAAACCTTCATCTGCACTTAAGATGGCCACAAAGAAACTGAAAACAGAGCCATCAATTGAAAAGTACTAGGCTCATGCCTATAATCCTAACACTTTGGGAGGCCAAAGCAGGTGAATCACTTGAGGTCAGGAGTTTGTTACCAGCCTGGCCAACATCGTGAAACCCTGTCTTCATTAAAAATACAAAAAGCCAGGTGCGGTGGCTCACGCTTGTAATCGCAGCTACTCAGGAGGTTGAAGCAGGAGAATCACTTGAAATCTGGAGGTAGAGGCTGCAGTGAGCCGAGATTGTGCCACTATACTCCAGCCTGGGCAACAGAGCCAGACTACGTCTCCAAAAAAAAAAAAAAAAAAAAAAAAAAAAAAAAAAAAAAAAAAAAAAATGCTGTATCACTAGGATTGTAACTTCAGAGACTGCCTCCTTTTTCTTTACCCACAACCATTTTATATTCTAGTTGTAGACCTGTACTTTAACTCCACTTGGCTTTATTGTCTCCCTACATAATTTAAACCTGTCCATCAACCATTTTAACACTGTCCTCTCCAGAATTCCATGACCTTCCATCATTCTCACTATGCATCTCCCCAGTGATAGACAATCCTCACCATCTGTTTTCTCCACACCCACGCACTGGGTGTTAAGCACCACCAGAAAGCTATGAAATCTTCCACAACAGATTTATTCTAAATACAACTCTCCACCTCATTGACTAATACAAATCATTTTCATATTAAATCCCTAATCCCATCAAATTCTCGAACCCTTCTATAAAATTCCCTCAAATCATACCTTCTCCACCTGTAATCAAATCCTCTTCACAGCTTCTAAAATGCTGTATCTTCTTCCATCTGTTACTTCTGGCCTTCAGTTTGAGAATAAGAGTTGCTGTTTTTCCTCCTCAAACTAAACTTAATTCAATTCCTATATTAATTGCTTCCATACTCTTCCAACCCACTCAGTAAACCCCCATGCACTCTGGTCTCTGAACTGCTCTCTTGAAGACCACAAAAAAAATAAAATAAATAAAAAATCTATGATCCCCCACCGAAGTCTTTACCCTCTTTTTTTTTTTTTTTTTTTTTTTTTTTTTTTTTTTAAAAAAGATTTAAAGGTGAAATAAACATAACATAAAAGTCACCATTTTATTTTATTTTTATTTTTTATTTTTTTTGAGACAGGCTCTTACCCTGTAACCCAGGCTGGAGTGCAGTGGCACGGTATCAGCTCACTGCAACTTCTACCTCCCAAGCTCAAGTGATCCTCCGACCTCAGCTCCCTCAAGTAGCTGGGACTACAGGCACATACCACCATACCCAGCAAAGTTTATTATTTTTTGTAGAGATGAGGTTTCATCATGTTGCCCAGTATGGTCTCAAACTCCTGAGATCAAGCAATATGCCCACCTCAGCCTCCCAAGTGCTGACGTAACAGGTATGAGCCACCACTCCTCACCAGTCCTTACCCTCTTTTTGGCAGTGACACTTGAGCTACCCACTTTGCTTAATGACCCTGTAGCACATGATTCTACTGTGACTTCTCTGGTTGTTTCTTCTATCTGAAATCACTGCTGCTCCTCTTCCTACACAAATTCCTACCCAAGTTCTGAGCTGGAGCATCCTATAATTCTCAGCCACTAAGGGTTTCATCCCTTACCACTACTTCAACATTTTCATTCTTTGCATGGCTGTCTTCCCCCAGCTCCCCAAAGTAATCTTTAAACCATCATCCTCTCCTACAATCCAATTTACTCCTGAGGAATTAGAATATATAATGACTTCTTTTTAACTAGAATTGAAATACATGATGATTTCTTTTTGACTAGAATTACTTCAATTAACACTTCAATTATCAGTCCAAATAATTTCAAAACCATCAGTGCCCTAACTAAATCCAGAATTAGTAGCTGCAATTATCAACCCTATGTATGTATTCCCAACTCTATACTGGACTTCTTTTCTTAGCTCCAATCCAGTACTGGTGCCTCACACACTGGTCAATGTGTCTTAAACCGCCAAAACAGTTCGGCTAAGTGATCTAATAATTTCTGTTAACGGCACCATCAATCTCAGTCACCCAGATTAAAAGCCCTAGAGCTTTTCTTCAGTTTTCTTTTTCTCTACTGTTTCCCAAAACCCTACATGCCATCAAACCTTCCGATTCTTTCTTTGAGGTATTTCTTATATTTATCCCTTTCCTTTTATTCCCACTACCACTACCCAACTTATACCCTCAATACTTCACACTTCTTTTTTTTTTTTTTTTT
>NW_016107903.1:631185-655636 GCF_001604975.1 Cebus imitator
CCTCAGACTTCAAAAAAATTGAAACCACCCAACCGACCAACAATCATGATATAGATAAATATACTGTGGTATATCCATATGATGGAATACCACACAATGAAAAACACAACATGGATAAAACTCACAGACAGGCTCCTTGGGACAAGAAACTAGACAAGAAGTAGGGTTCCACTTATACAAAATTCAAAAACACACAACACTACTCTGTTATGAGGGAAGTCAGAATAATAGTTATTTTTGGTTGGATGAGTTACCGGCTTGGAAATGACACACGAGGCAGCCTTCTGGATGCTGGAAACGTCCTGTATATTGAACTGGGTGGTGGCTACATATATTTATACCTAAGAAAAACTCATTAATCTGTACCCTTAAGATTGGGGCACTTTACTGTATATATCTTAATAAATTTTCAAAAACCAGGTTAGCCTGAATTTTGAGATAGTCTGCCTACTTTTCAGCTTTATTGCCCGCCATTCCTCAACACGAACCCTAAATTATAGCTAACCTAGACCACCAACCCCTAAACATACCCTGAACTTTGCTTACTGTCACTTATATCACCCCTTCTTCTTGAACAGCCAACCATCACCATCTTGCCTACTATTATCTTATTTATCCCTCAAGGTCTATGCTACACAACAATTTCTCCACAAAGCCAATCCTGATCAAACTTGCCATAGTACTAGTGTCATGGGCAGACGTGTTTATTTTGTCCCTGGATAAATTCCTGAAGAAGATGGACTGTGTCATATATAAACATGTATCCTTCACACTGCCTGCCATAGAACCTTGTGCACAGTAAATATAAAAATATACCCTGAATGAATAAATTCTGGCAGTCCATCAACGTATCCTTCAGCCTAACCCTCCTTCTCATATCCATCCATCACTGCCTCTACTCACAATTCATCCCATAGTTCACATATTTAGTTTCTATCATTCCAGAAATAATTGAGCACCTACTACATGAAAGAAACTGAAACTCTAATGTATTCCACTAAACTACCCAAAAATATAATCCAATTTGAGCTGCTGCCATTTGAATATTTCTACAACTCTAAATTTCCAGTCAGCCAGGCGTGGGGCGGCTCACACCTGTAATCCCAACACTCTGGGAAGCCAAGGGAGGGGATCACTGGAGCCCAAGAGTTTGAGATCAGCCCAGGCAACATGGTGAGATCACATCTCTAGAAAAAAAATTAAAAATTAGCCAGGCATGGTAGCACATGCCTGTGGTTCCAGATACTCAGAAGGCTGAGGCAAGAGGAACACTTGAGCTCAGGAGGTAGAGGCTGCAGTGAGCTGCTGTGTTCACACAACTGCACTCCAGCCGGGACAACAGATCAAGAGCCTATCATTCATTCATTCATTCATTAATAACAAATAAATAGTGCATTTTCACTCATCTTCCCCTCTTCCTTACCTCCAACTGCATCCCACTCCCATGTTCTAATCCTACTGCTATCTAACTAATTCAAGCCCTTTTTAATTTCTCCAGGAGCCACCTAACTGGTCTTTTCTTTTTTTCTGACTGGTCTTTTCACATACAATGTTACTCTACCACCACATTATCCACAATCTATCCAGTAAGGTATAGCTACTGCCAGATGAAGCTATCTAATATACAGTCCTTGGCTCCATTCCCCACTCAGGAAAGTTCAACAGCTATATACACTAATAATGTATGCTAACATACTTTAATCCTATGTTAACACACTTTAATTCTCACATTCTCACCACAACCCTTGCCGGGAAGGTATGATTATCAACTTGATGAGAAAATGGAAACTCAGAAAGGAAATAATTCTCCATAATCATACAGTGGGCAAACAGAAGAGCCAAGACTAAAATCCAGCTTCTGTTTGCTTACCAAGCACAATACTACATAATATCAAATACAAACTACTTAGCTTAGCTTTCAAGGCCATCCATTTTCAACCCAACCCCAACTGACTCTCCTACCTTATGTTATACCTTAATCATGAACTCTTCTGTGTTCCAAACTATAGATTGTGATCAATTATTTTGTTGGTCATAAAATCAGTTTAAGGAGTGACAACAACCTTTTATTTCTTTCCCCATGGCCAGTTTTTTTTCTTTTTAGTAAAACAAAATAGATAACATCCAAATGCATCTACTACAGTAAGGACAGTTACTGTATTATGAAACTTTTTGTTTTTCCCACACACATAAACATTTATACATGCATATATTAGATGAAGTGTGACATGTATTTCTTACTATAGGTCATAGTTTAAAACTTAAAATCTAACTCACCATTCCCCACATCTCCTGGGCTTCTAACCTCCAAGCCTTTGCTTATACTAATTTTTCAGGCTGGAATGCTCTCTTTCAGTAACCTTTGCCAATCAGAATCTTATCAATCTAAAACTTTAAAAAAAAAAAAAAAAAAAAAGAATCCTATCAATCCCTTCAAAGACTAGCTAAAATTCCCCTTTTATGCCATTAAAATGCTGCCCCATGTTTCTCCTAATCAAATGCATTTTCTGCCTTTTAAATTCAGTAATATTTGGTGTATTTGTGAATCACAGATATATTTGTGATGATAGTACAGGTATTTGTGCACAACTCCAGCTCCCTACCAGAATATAAATCCCAGAGGACTTATTCCTGACTGCAAAGCATTATATGCTTTTGCATATAACAAATGTGTATTATCTGTTAAACAAAGAAAATTTATCCCATCATTTTCTGAAACCCTCAGTTATAAATCAACATAATTTAATAACTTCTACTATATTCCAAACTTCTGTTGACTCTTTTCCTTCAAATAGCTTAACCATCTTCCTCCTCAAAATAGCCCTTTCAAATAATCCTCTTTACCTTCCATCTTCTCATGCTTTCCCCTAAACATAGCCTGCCATATTTCAGTAATCTTTTGCTCTCTTCAAAATCATCCTTTCTATCAGGTACCACCTTTTCTTCCCCATCTGCTTATCTTCCTTATTCCTAGTTCTCTAACATCCATACATACTGATCTATATTCTTTAAACAGGTCTTTCTTTTCTTCACCATCTTTTTAACCAGACTTCTTGAATTATTTCAATTCATTGCTAGTGCATATATTCTGGCAGCCCCATTAAGTCATTTGTAGAAAAAGGCAGGTTATGAATAAATGAAAAGAAACATAAAACATATAGATAATTCAGATCTCCTAAATTATCTCAAATATCTCATTCATTCATTCATTCAACAAACTTGTGCCTACTGGACACATGCCCTCAGTTCTGTCTATTCTATTCTGTAATTCAGAAAGCAGCTTTGAGAAAAGCATGCAGGAAAATGCCAGGATAACAGGGCCAAGTTGACTCATGCTCTTCACTCATGAAGGCCAAGTAATTTGTGGGGTACAGGCTCATAAAAGAACAACTAAAAGTTACACTCTACAATGATTGAAAACAGACCCCACAGTTGTTTCAGGGGGCTCAACATCTACCAAACAAATGTGAATTTGAAAGGAACAAACCAGTAGGAGTAGCTAAAATGAAACAGGCAGAAAGCATTCAGACAAAAATAGATCCAGATTCTAGGTTCACTTTAGGGCTGCAAGAGAAATTTGAAGTCATTCAGTTCTTCTCTGAAATCCCTAAGGAATCTTTCCAAACATCAAGCTAAAGTATGGTTCACTTAAATAATTTCACCAAACCTTAGCCAATGTTCATTTCTCCATTCCCTGAACTCCTACAGCACTTAATGTCTGTAAAACTCATTTGTGGACTTAAACTATCTTGCTCCAGGTAATAAAATTGTTAACAAATATACTCAGAATTTATTTCATCTGAGAAAACTGAATTTTTTTAATAAGAATTTGTTTACACATTCAAATCAGTATGGTCCTCTTTAAGTTACTTTGGAAGGCTACCACTTACTCATTTATTCACTCCATCTACCCAACCATCTGATGCACTCAACCAACATTTATCTAGTGTCTACCTAACTACATGTGAAACTATCACCCCTGTTCAAAATATTTCCAACTTCCTCCTTGGGAGTGTTTTCAAAATCAGCTAGTAAGTCAACCAAGAAAGTTATTCCCATTTCTGTGATTAACTGAATTTAAGGCAAAACTGTTTTTTATTCACTCTATTTGATATTGACAGATCTTCGGCATTTCTAAAAACCAAAATTTCAAAGTAAAAAGATTTGTCATCAATGAGACCATTCATAATAAGCTTATGCCATGTATTATTTAAAACTGTGCCTCTTGGCCAGGCATGGTGGCTCATGCCTGAAATCCCAGCACTAGGAGGCTCAGGTGGGTGATCACTTGAGGCCAGGAGTTCAAGACCAGCTTAGCCAACATGGTGAAACCCTACCTCTGCCAAAAAAATACACTGGGTGTGGTGGTGCATGCCTGTAGTCCCAGCTACAGCTTAGGCAGGAGAACTGCTTGAACCTGGGAGGCAGAGGTAGCAGTGAGCCAGGATCGCGTCACTGCACTCCAGCCTAAGCAACAAAGAGAGGCTCTGTCTCAAAAAACAAACAAACGTGTGCCCCTTAAGCTAGGTGCAGTGGCTTACACCTGTAATCCCAGCACTTTGATAGGCCGAGGCAGGCAGATCATCTGACTCCAGGAGTTCAAGACCAGTCTGGCCAACATGGTGAAACCCTGTCTCTAATAAAAATACAAAAATTAGCCAGGGGTGGTAGTGTGCGTGCCTGTAGTTCCAGCTAGTTGGTAGGCTGAGGCAGGAGAATCACTTGAACCCGGGAGGCAGAGGTTGCAGTGAGCCAAGATCATGCCACTGGACTCCAGCCTGGGTGACAGAGTAAGATAAGACCCTCTCTCAAAAATAAAAATAAAAGTTGCCATAGAAGCCTGGAAAGAACATTCCAGGGTCATTTTAATACATTTCCAGATTTCCCACACTAAAACTCTCCAGAAGACAAATACTGGAATCTCAAAAAAAAAAAAAAAAAAAAAAAAAAGTAAGCCTCTTGGAGGGATTATGAACTCCTGGCAGATATGGACCACGTTTTACTTACCTTTATAGACCCCTTCCCCCAACAGCACACAATAGGTACTCAATAAATAGGCAAATTATATAGTTATACTCAGAAATTAATTCAGAAAAGGTGTTCTAAAAATATTCTGAACACTGCTACTGAAAATGACCACCCAAATATAAAAATTCTTACCTGGAGATATAATTTTGATATTTGTTTTTAAAAATCAGTCTTCTGAAATCTTACACTGTTACTGAATTATTTTCCAACTATCTTTCTCTCTCAAAAGAATGTAAATACTACTTTAGGAGGCCAAGGTGGGCAGATCACCTGAGGGCAGAAGTTCGAGACCAGCCTGGCCAACATGGTGAAACCTTGCCTCTACTAAAAATGCAAAAATTAGCAAAAATTAGCCAGGCATGGTGGCATGCTGCTGTAATCCCACCTACTCAGGAGGCTGAGGCAGGAGAATTGTTTGAACCCAGGAGGCGGAGGTTGCAGTGAGCCAAGATCGTTCCACTGCTCTCCATCCTGGGCAACAGAGCAAGACTCCACCCCCCCCCAAAAAAAAAAAAAAAAAAAAAGAATGTAAATACTATAAATTTCTTGAGGGAAGAAGCTTATCTGTTATTTTTACTATCCTAAAAATGAATTAAATCAGACAGTCTTAAAACAGTCATTTATGCCTAAAGAAAAAAAAAATCTAATTAAAACAGCACCCTGCTACAGACCAGATTTTACTCCAGATTAAACTAGCCTCAAATTTAGAAGAGACCCCTTGGTCTTCAACGTTATTGCAGAACTCTTGCAGTTCCATTCTAATCCAGTCTGCCTTCTTCCCTTAAATCTAAAGGTCCTCCTCCAGTCAGATATCCCTTTTGTCCTTCATGCTGTCAAACACACACACATACAGTTTTGTCTACAATACCCCATAGTACTCAGCAATGTCATACAATCCCACTATTATCGCTAATAGTGAACCCTACTTTCCATCAGTCATTCAACAGGTATTTATTAAGCACTTAAGAATCAACCTGTTGGCTCACACGTGTAATCCCAGCACTTTGGGAGGCCGAGGCAGGTAGATCACCTGAGGTCAGGAGTTCAAGAACAGCCTGACCAACATGGAGAAACCCCGTCTCTACTAAAAATACAAAATTAGCTGGACATGGTGGCACGTGCCTGTAGTCCCAGCTACTCGGGAGACTGAAGCAGGAGACTCACTTGATCCCAAGAGGCAGAGGTTGCGTTGAGCCAAGATCTCGTCATTGCACTCCATCCTGGGCAACAAAAGCAAAACTCCATCTCAAAAAAAAAAAAAAAAGAATCAGTCTGTTGTGAGTTTCCCTAGAGACTACAGGAAGTCTCTGCTCTAGAACAGGTTACCATCTACCATTTGCAAAACAAAGAGAATAATTGTCACAAATACAAAATTTAGCAATACATAACCTACATGTGAATAGTGTTGCTACTGAAAGTACAGAGGACTTTTAGCCAAGCGCAGTGGCTCATGCTGTAATCCCAGCACTTTGGGAGGCCAAGGCTGGTAGTTCACAAGGTCAGAAGATCGAGACCATCCTGACTAACATGGTGAAACCCCATCTCTACTAAATATACAAAAAAAATTAGCTGGGCGTGGTGGCGCCTGCCTGTTGTCCCAGCTACTCAGGAGGCTGAGGCAGGAGAATTGCTTGAACCCAGGAGGCAGAGATTGCAGTGAGCTGAGATTGCGCCACTGCTCTCACTACAACCTGGGCAACGTTGAGGTGCCATTATTTAAAGGCTTCTAAAAAAAAGTATAACAGTATCTTTCTATTTTCCCAATATCCACAACAATGATTTGCATCTCATATACAAATTTCAAAAACACTAATATTTTACAACTGTATCCTAACATATGAGATCGAGCCCAGTATAGTTTTTGCCTACCACATTCCCAACATATTAGTAATTTAAACATGCTAATTTCCCTAAAAGTGACAAAAATTCTAGTCTCATCTCCATAAGGTAAACTTCCGTCACAATAACTATATCCAAATCCCCTCAAAATACTTTACCTTTTCTTTAGCCTCCTCAAAATGTATCACCACCATCATCAAACCTGGTTCCTCATCCTCCTCCTCCTACCACATTTCCCCATCTCTCCTTCCCCCTATCCCCGAAAAAAACATGTGTCCACACCAATCCATTCCCTCCTAAAAATAAAAACGTAAGAATTGTGGTCGGGCACAGTTGCTCACGCCCGTAATCCTGGCACTTTGGGAGGCTGAGGCAAGCAGGTCACTTGAGCCCAAGAGTTCAAGACCAGCCTGGTCAACATGGCAAAACCCCATCTTTACAAAAAAATTAGCTGGGAGTGGTGGCACATGCCTGTATTCCCAGCTACCTGGGGGGCTAAGGTGGGAGGATTGCTTGGGCCCAGGAGGTGGAGGCTGCAGTGAGCCAAAATCACGCCACTGCACTACGGTCCAGGTAACAAAGTGAGATCCTGCCTCAAAAAAACAAAAAAAAAGAATTGCCATAGAAGCCTAGAAAGAACACTCTAACAAGCAAATCTTATGCTTAGATGTTTCCTACAACGTGGTCTTTTTGATAGGTCCATCCAAACTTCCCTTTATCATCTCATCCACTATTTTTACTGTAATTGTCAATGTTCCTTCTACTTCAGGAAAGCCTTATCTAGGCTAAATCCTTATCTTATATAGTGGGGAAGTCAAAAGATAAAGCCTAAGACTGTTGGACTCCAAAATCAAGGTTTATGCATATTATCAAAAACATAAACACACTGAATAAAATAACTAAATTAACTACCAAAGTTCAGAAAGAAGGAGAAAGGGGATAATGTCAATGACACATTCATAGAAGTCTTCTGACTCCCTGATAAATCAAGAAATGATATTATATGCCTATTACTTGGAGACATGGAAAAAAGCATGGTTAAGAAATACAAAATTAATGCTTAGAAATAGCAGCCTCAGTAAAGTGGAACTGCAACAGACAGGTGAGACAGGGACTACTGTTTTTCATAAGTTCCCTCAGAGAAATTTTATAATAAAAGGGTAGAAAGACAATGTAATTACAATATAATAAAGACAATATAAGGATAGAAAGACAATGTTTAAGTGCATTCTGCTTACAAAAATTAAAAAACACATAATAAACAGTGCTGGTGAGAGAAAAGGGAAGGAAGACTAGACCTGTCATGCTATGATCATAATAAAATTAGTACAGCATACTGTGATTAAAGAAAAAAAAAAAAAAAGCCCTGGCCGGGCACTATGGCTCACACTTGCAATCCCAACACTTTGGGAAGCCAAGGCAGGCAGATCACTTGAGGCCAGGAGTTCGAGACCAGCCTGGCAAACATGGCAAAACTCCACCTCTACTAAAAATACAAAAATTAGCTGGTCTGGGTGGTGCATGCCTGTAATCCCAGCTACTCTGAGAGGCTGAGGCAGAAGAATCGCTTGAACCCAAGAAGCAGAGGTTGCAGTGAGCTGAAATCACACCACTGCACTCCAGCCTGGTTAACAGGGCGAGACTCCAAGAGAAGGGGCAAAAAAAAAGTCCTAAAAAGAATGAGTAGCCAGGTATGATATCACACCTGTAATCCCAGCACTTTGGAAGGCCTAGACAAAAGGACTGCGTGAGGCCAGGAGCTGCAGACCAGCCCAGGGAGCATAGAGAGCTCTCTTCCCTACAAAAGAACTAAAAAATTATCTGGGCATGGTGATGCATGCCTATAGTTCTACCTACTCAAGAGGCTGAGGTAGGAGGGTCCCTTGAACCCAAGAGGTGAAGGCTGCAGTGAGGTATGATCAAAGCCACTGTATTCCAGTCTAGGGGACAAAGGGAGACCCTGTCTCAAAAAAAAAAAAAAAAAAAGGTCAGGCACGGTGGCTCACACCTGTAATCCCAGAATTTTTGGTGGCTGAAGCATGCAGATCACCTGAGGTCAGGAGTTTGAGAGCAGCCTGTGACCAACATGGAGAAATCTCGTCTCTACTAAAAATACACAATTAGCCAGTAATCCCAGCTGCTCGAGAGGCTGAAGTAGGAGAATCACTTGAACCGGGGAGGCAGAGACTGCGGTGAGCCAAGATAGTACCACTGCACCGCAGCCTAGGCAACAAGAGCAAAACTCCATCCCAAAAAAAAAGAATGGGTGAATCTGACCACCACAGTGGCTCACTCCTGTAATCCCGGCACTCTGGGAGGCCAAGGCAGGCAGATCACCTGAAGTCAGAAGACCAGCCTGGCCAACATGGTGAAACCCCATTTCTACTAAAAATACAAAAATTAGTCGGGTGTGGTGGCAGACACCTGTAATCCCAGCTACTCAGGAGGCTGAGGCAGGAGAATCATTTGAACCTGGGAGGTGGAGGTTGCAGTGAGCCAAGATTGCACCATTGTACTCCAGCCTGGGCCACAAGAGTGAAATTCCGTCTCAAAAAAATAATAATAATTTTGGATTATTTCTATTAAGAAAATATATAATTAAAGAAAGCACTCTTCATTCTAATGCTAAATTACTACTCTCCTTTGAGATATCTGCTAAAGGAATAAACAATTGGATTTTTCTTTCCCTCTCCCAAACTTCATTCCATCTTCCCCATTAATCCCTTCAACCTCTACTTCCATAAAAATATTTTTCATACTTAACATGTTTATTACCCTCTCTTCAGTTGAAGAAATATTACCATGTAATGTGCAAATAGTTTTTTCTTAATAAAAGGTGAATAATATCCGGGTAGATTTTAAGAGTATGGTTCTAGCCCAGAGTTCCCTCTTGGAAATCTGGTCTAGTGTGAGCTCAGCAAATCCAGAGAGAGCCTGGTTCATTTCCTGATATAGAGATGCTATTCCTCCCTCCAACCTGGCTCTAGAATCATCCAGTCTCCTAGGTTCCCCTAGACCTTAAGATAACTAGTCCTGACCTCCTTGCAACCTAAAACCAGAACAGATATTCTAGATCCTCCATTCTGCAGGCCCACACTTTGCTGGCTGATACATTCTCTTCAATGCCTCCATGCCTGAATGAGAGAGTATTCTCTCACTGGAGAAGAACTCCCTCACAGTTCACATCAGGAACTGTGAATGGCAGAAGATCTCTCAGCAGCTACAGACTTATGGAACCAATCCAGCCAACTAGGCTAATTTGACCTACAAATGAAGTATCCAAAGAAGGGCCACCAAACGTACTCCCCCCACCATTAATTAAATCTTGTGTACTGCAATCCACCCTGAATAACATGGCACCAATTCTTCTGGACCAGATAAACTGGGCAGTGAAGAAAACTACCAAGTCAATTAATTTCCATTCCAGCATTTGCCAGGATAGAATTCACCCAACCTCTGTTAAGTGTTAATACTTCAAATTTTCTAAAATCGAAACTCCATGGCCTAAGGAATCCCCACAGGCCAGGCCCTTTCTCAAGGTCTGCTTCAGCAGTTCTCATATTCACTGGTGCATGTCTAAAATGTCACAGACCAAACTACAGACTAAAATCTAATTCTCAGTGACCCCAACCACAGCCCAGACCCACACTTACCAGCTGTCATCTACTGAAGAGCCCACACGGGTTCGGAACTAGGCCATCCCGGCTCATCTGGAATAACTCTTCAGTCCTTAGGCCAATATTTATTAATTATACTACATCTGTCTATTCTATTATGCATTCCCTGCATCTTCTCTACTATTTAGCACTCCCTCTTGCTTCAAACGCGATGGTTTCTATTCATGGGACCTCCTATCTCCCTTCTTTCCTTTCCTGAGAAACGCTTCAGTTCTTTCCATAATGAAATACCTAACGTATCTGCACAATGAACACCCTCCAGGATCCTCAAGACTCCTCCACAGCCACCCCCTGAATTCCTCCACCTCTCCGGCATCTTTCCTCCGACCCCTCTCCCTGTTCGCACTCCCACTACGTTTCCTGCAAGCATTCCTTTTTCTCCAACCCCTGCCCTTCCCTTCTCCCAAAGAGCACACTCCGGCAGCAACAGTGACTGAGGCCTGCGGTGCATAAAGCACTGCACCAGGCACGGTGGACAGAGCCCTGGTGTCTCCCTAGCCTTTTCACACCCACACCCAGCACCCTCTGGCCTTCCCGTGCAAACATCCCACCTCCTCCCCTACCTCTGACACCCCCCGCCAGCCTCGGAGGCCGCCTTCTCGCCTCCGCCACCCCCGTCATTATCCTTTCTCAACCCCCCAACCCACCCTCCGCGCCCTGCTTCCTCACGTCCCCCGGCCAGCCCCAGCGTTTCCCTCGGCCTCTGCAGGCACCCAGGCCACCCCAAGCCTCGCTACGGCTCGCTCCCCCCGGGGTCAGGCCGTTACCGCCGCGCGCTCCCCCCGCGCGCCGCCCCCTCCCCCTCCCCCGCCCTCCCCCGGGCCCGGGCCTGCCAGGCCGAGCGCTTTACCGCGGGCGGGCGCCGAGTCGCGCGGTCACCGACTGCAGGCGGCGGCAGCTCCAACCTTTCTAGGGACCTTGAGAGGAGGGGAAGGGGGGAGGGGGGATAACTTTTGCTGTAGCAGCTTCGGCAACAGCTCCCACCCCTGCGCCTTTCTCCTCTTCCTCCCCCTCCTCCTCCTCCTCCTCTTCCTCCTTCTCTTCCTCCTCCCAGAGCAGTAGAGACGCAGACATGCCGCAGCTAGAGCGCCGCCGCGGTCGCCGCCACTGCCGGCCCGGTGCATTGTGGGAAACCCCGTACTCGGGAAGCGCTTTGCGCCGCCAGCCCTCGCTTGGCGCGGAGACCTGGCTGGGAAGACACAGCGTGGCTTCGATTCTGGCGCCTGCGTGTCACCAGCCCAGGGTGGCCGTGGAAGCTGGATCGGAGCCGCAGGCCCCCCAGGATGGGCCCGGGAGGAAAGCGGTTTGAAAAAGATGGGAACCGAGGACCTCTCTTAGAGCGGAGGGACTCCCTCGCTCCTTCAGCCTTAATCAGTGCCAGCGCTCGGAGAAGTGGAGGACTCGGGGGTTAGGGAGCGTTTCAGGCCTGGGGACATGGAAGGGTCGGGGACCGAGGTGAAAGGTTATTTGTCAGAAATTCCTTGGCTTTTTCATTTATTCTCTCTTACCTAGCTGTCTGCTGCCATCTCCAGTCGTTGGCCTCTACCACCTTAAAATGCCACCTTTCCCGGAAGATGTAGCCCTGCGTCCTTGAAACTGGCAAACCCCGTTAGTGTCTGCAAGCTGAGATGGATGGAGGGTGTGGGCATAGAGACAGATCAAGAGATCCTGCCCCGGACCCTCTTGAGCACAACCTTTTCCTTCTCATTTCACCTGAAGCCCGAACTTTGTATGGCAAAAACTTGGTTATGATCTCTATAAAGCTAGGATTACACAGTTGTCTCATCTTTTGGGGGCCCTTTAGGTAACGTTAGCCAAATTGTGACCTCCTTAATGGTGCCTTCAACTAACATTAGGCACCCAGAGGTGCTTGTGCGTACTGCCATCGTTTACAGTTACTCATCTTTGTGTACTCACCCTAGCACAAGGTCAGCCATATAACATAAAAGATGCTCAGTGAATGTTGAGTAATTGTGAGCATCCGGAACTTGCTGTGGGATAAAACGCCTTCATTGCGATTTCTTCATAATAATCTGAAGATTCCATTTAGCACCTATCTGCAATACTTACATGTAAAGGGAAAAGAAAAGGCATGAAAATATCTATAGAACCATTTCTGGTGTTCTCTTTTCCTTGTCCACACCCACCTTCCCACCCCTTGCCAACTGAATGTTCATTTGAATAGTGCTTTTTTGGCAAAACTCCAAACTCCCGCATTATGCACTTGTGATGACACTGAATTAGACTAGTGTCTGTGCAAGGTTAATGTTTCCTCAGGCATTAACCTTAGTAAATCGTGATGCCTGTTTAGAAATAGCTAAGGCCCATAGGTTCAGCTTAATTTAGAGACAGGTAACTAAGAGCAAGAATAAGCCACGCAGCTCCACAATCAACTCTCTCTGTGTGCTTTCTCCATTAAAAAATATAAATTTTAATAAGATGACTGCGCATATTCTGAATGTTAATTGCAACAAAACAATGATACAAGTTAGAGCCAAGGGACAATTATCTGGAGGACAGCCTTCTGGCAAATTCTAGCACCTGCAATGGCATCAAATTCAGATGTCATAATAAAAGACACCTCTGATGGCAAGGAAGCAAACTCTCAGTATTAGGCAGTGAGAAAACTAACAACTGAAAAGGGCTCAAGGCCTGGAGCTACACCCAATGGGCTAGGATTAATTGGTTTGCCGTTAGAAATAGATCTAGTTCTCTGCTCAGCAGCCTAACGAAGAAGCAATAGTCTCAGAAACAGCTGTCTAAAATGGGCAGAATAAAGAGCACTACAGGGATAGTAACAGCAGAAGTGATGGTGAGCAAGTTTAGGTTCTTTATAAGTTAAACTGGAAAAACTTTTCACCCTCAGGTTGACTCTCCATGCTCCTCTTGTTCACTTCCCCAAACACCACCCGTAGGTACTCAGCCTACTTACTTTTCCTTTTTTTTTTTTCACTTTTTATTTTGAAATAATTATAGACTCACAAGAAGTTGCAAAAATAGCACAGAGTCCCATGCTTCCCCCAATGGTGACATCTTATACAGCTTTAGTAAGACATCAAAACCCGTGTCAACCTAAATAACAGAGAGGCTTTCTAAAAGAAAATAATGTTTATTTGGGAATAGAGCATTGCACTGAAAATATACACATCACAGTTAACTGTCTGCATATTCAGGGAGGTAAAGGAAAACAAAAGTGTTTAAAAGAAAAAATGGAAAAGATTACATAATTGTTTTGAAATAATTATCCTTGACTACAAAGATCAATAACAAGGGTAACGCCAGTCCAAGGTTGGACAGGCATTTGCTGGGCAGATGTCTAAAAGTATTTTTTGTGTAAGGTTGTGATGGCTTTTGTGCAAGGTTGTGGTTTTTGTAGTCCTTTTTGATAGTTTTTGTTATCAGGCATACAAATGTAAGAACCCTCTCTTCATAGCCTTCCCTAGCTCTATTTGTCAGGGTTTCTTAACACTAGTGACTCCATTTTGATTGTGACAACTTTCACACCAGGAAATCAACAATGGTACATTACTGTTTACTAGACTACAGAACTTACTCATTATACGCCATTTTTTTAACGTGTGTTCTGGGTGTGTGTGTGTGTATCTATCTAGTTCAATGCAACTTAACCTCACTTACAGATCCTCGTAACTACTCCTATAATCAAGACATAGAACTGTACCATCACCACAGATGAACTCCCTCGTACTACCTTTTTATATTCACAAATCCCCCTCCCCGCTCCAACTACTCTCCCAACTCCATGCCTGTCCTCTAGTAACCACTAATCTATTCTCCATCTGTATACTTTTGTAATTTCAAAAATGTTACGTAAGTGGAATCATACAGCATGTAAACTTTTGAGATTGCTGTTTTAGCCTAAGCATAAAGGCCCACAGCTCAAGCAAATCTAAAGGGCACAGCCGCTTCCAGCTGATGGTTTCCAAGTGGGAATGTGATAATTAGGAAATCAAGAGAAGTCAGGAATCTGAGTTTTGGGGTGAAATCTCCTAAATATTAAATGTTGACAGCTCATTCCATTTGTTTCTAAGAACACAAAAGCATGTCAACAAAACATGCCTGTAGGCCAGATTAAACCCATAGTCTCAGTATGTCTTCTCTGATGTGGCCTAATCCATTGAGGCTGGCACCATTGTTGTGATGGGTAAGATTCTCAGGGACACCCAGGGCCTCTTTCCTCCCTAATGGCTCTGGAATTAGTTCTGAGTCTTGGTCTTTGCACTCCATCAGGAGAAGAATGTACTTCCATCTCTTGCCTGCAAAGACTTCATCAGGTCTTCAGACCGTCCTCTAGTAACCTCTTTCCTTCCTTTTTTCTGGTATTCTCAGACTCAGGACTAAATGGAAGTTCTGTCTTCTCTATCCTTGTGGCTCCCTGCAGCACTAGCCATTTGTCAAAGCTGGTTCTTCCTTAAGGATAAACTTGTCCTTTTCTTTGCAAAGCTCTAAATTCATAGCCTTGCTGCAGATTAATCCACAAAAGCCTGCCTCTACTGCATCACTCCTACTGTACCCAGAAAAACACAGCTCTTCCTGTAACTGAAGGAGTTCTTTTCCTGGGACATCTCCCCCATGAGTTCCTGCTTCAGATATGCTTCAGGCCTGGGGAAATGGAAAGGTTAGGGACCTAGGGGAAAGGTTATGTGCCAGAAATTTCTTAGCTTTTTTATTTATTCTCTCTTACCTAGCCCTCCGCTGGAGTGCAAAGGGCATCCCAGTCACAAAACTAATGAATAGCCTACTGTCTCCTATTTAGGATGCAGAGTATAGATAATTTCTTGAGTTTGGGACAATAAATAACGCTGCACCTCTCAGAAGCATCTGAAGAAGGTACTGGGTTGCACTAAAGTTCATCAGCTGTAAGATAATTATGGTTTAGAGGGACACAAGGGAAGACACCACTGAAAGATCAAGATACATAAGAATGAATGAAAATGAGGTCTTGGGCCAGGATGATATTAGTGGGTAAGGAAAAACTAAAATAATATGTGGATAGGCCGGGCACGGTGGCTCAAGCCTGTAATCCCAGCACTTTGGGAGGCCGAGGCGGGTGGATCACGAGGTCAAGAGATCGAGACCATCCTGGTCAACATGGTGAAACCCCGTCTTTACTAAAAATACAAAAAATTAGCTGGGCATGGTGGCGCGTGCCTGTAATCCCAGCTACTCAGGAGGCTGAGGCAGGAGAATTGCCTGAACCCGGGAGGCAGAGGTTGCGGTGAGCCGAGATCGCGCCATTGCACTCCAGCCTGGGTAACAAGAGCGAAACTCCGTCTCAAAAAAAATAATAATAATAATAATAATAATATGTGGATAATATCTGCTAATATCTACTAGTGCCTAGAGGTTAGTCTGGTGATTAAGTCCACAGATTCTGCAGCTAAAGCTAACTAAAGTCAGGGTTTGAATCCCGACCCTACCACTTACTGGCTTTGCAATCTTAGTTACTTAACCTCTCTGTGCTGTCAAGTGCCCCATCTAGCAAATGGAGATAAGAATAGTACCTTCTTTTTACGGATATTATGGCCATAAAATGTTAATAACATAGAGTAGCTTAGTGTTTATTTATCAATTAATTTTAGAGACAGGGTCTCTGTTACCCAGACTGGAAGGCAGTGGCACATTCATAGTTCACTGCAGCCTTGAACTCCTAAGCTCAGGTGATCCTGTCACCTCAGCCTCCTGTGTACCTGGGACTGCAGGTGTGCACCATCATACCTGGCTATTTTTATATTTTTTGTAGCAATAGGATCTGGCAATGTTGCCCAGGCTAATCTTGAACTCCTGGTCTCAAAGTGAGCCTCCCACCTCAGCCTCCCTAAATACTGGGAATACAGGCATGAACCATCACACCTGGCAATGTAAAGTAGTAAGAACAATATCTGGCACATAGTTAAATGTTATATATGGTGTTGATATTGTAGTTGCTATTACTACTATAACCTAAAGATAATACTGAACCAAATTTCCTAAAAATAAAATTCAATAGAGAAAAACCATCAGTTTCTACAAGTGGATTGGGGTGAGGAAAAGAATAGAAACTATACGAAAAAAAAAAAAAAAAAAAGAACATGATGAGAGATATGATTTAGGTGGGAAAACACCTCTCAGAATGTTTACCATGGGAAATGAAAATGGTATAAAATAGGTAGATGGATCTACCAAAAAAATTAAGCTGCAAAAAAAATGTGCCATTATTCAGATATATTATTTGTAAGCATAATCTTTGCCTGAACAATTTTTTAAGGCTGATGACATTGGTCTATTGTAAGGATGCTTGCTACTTTCTATTCAGCCAACACCAATGAATCAAGTACCTACCTCTTCTTTCCAAAGTTTAACCAGAATGAAGACAAGTTAACTATTCATGTATTAAAGCTATGGTTTTCATAAGATAAATAATGACAATTTTTTATCATCCCAGAGCTTTCAGAGATCTCACAATTTGCTTATTGCCAAGATGGTGCAATATGATGCAGAAATGACTTTTTTCTTTCTTGTTTTTACTGTCCTCATATGATTTGAATTAAAAAGCATGTGAGAATTCTGGACTCATCAAAGTATATCAGAACTACCCTGTTACATGTAGTAATTCAACACAGAGAAAGAGGGTTCATTCCCCCCAACCCCAACATTACTCTTTCTAACTTGCCAATATTTTGGCTTAAATATTTATGTAAAACTCACATGTCAGGTGCTACAAATGGCACTACAAAAGGGGTAAAACAGACACAGGGTTGCCCTAAAGCCCATCAGCTGTGAGATAACTGTGGTTTGGAGGGACTCAGGTGAAGATATGAGGAAAAGGTCAAAACAGGCAAAGACACAACAATTTAGTACCAGGGTTAAGGTTTTTCACCTTTTCTTTCCTACTTGATTTTTCAGGAAGGCAACCATTTACACTTCCTAAAGAAAAGTGTGTAGCTATGTAACACAGTGTTAGGGTTCAAAGAAGACTAAGACATGGTCTAAGCTCATGAGAAGCTGTAAACTAATGGAGGTGGCTGGACACAGTAGCTCATGTCTGTAATCCCAGCACCTTGGGAGGTGGGAGGATCACTTGAGCCCAGGAGTCTTAGACCAGCCTGGCCAACATAGTGAGACTCCATCTCTATTAAAAATCAAAAAAATTAGCTGGGCATGGTGGCACATGCCTGTAGTCCCAGCTATTTGGGAGGCTGAGGTGGGAAATCACTTGGGCCTGGGAGGTTGAGGCTGCAGTGAGCTATGATCACACCACTGCATTCCAGCCTGGGCATGCAGAGTGAGACCCTGTCTCAAGAAAAAATTTTAAAATGAAATGAAATAATATAAATAATTGAGGTGGCACATAAAAATTGAGACAATTTTAGCATAATGTGCTGTGATTCCATAGAAGGATATCAAGGGTGCGTTGAGTTCCCGCACTGATGTAGCCTGCAGACTGGTGTATCTTTCTGATATCAAAATAATACTTTCCACCATGTTTATGCATCTAAAAATCTCCACATGAAATTCTGTATGAAGATCAAATATTATGCAGGACTTTCACACTGAAAGAAGAATTTATCTCCTGATTATTAAAAAATGTGTAAGCTTTGAGGCAAGTCCTTTCCAAAACACACACATCTTGAAATGATTGCAGAATAATCTCCACAGTCCATTAACAAAATATAAGCAAGTAAGGTTGAAAAGGAATGCAAGTTGAATATCAGGTGAAAATGATCTGCAGCAGTGGTAATGAATGATACGATAGCATTTAGTGATAAAAATCAATAATTTTCTGGTGGGAGGAGGCAATTTTAACTTTTCTTTCGCTAGCTGATATTTCTTAAAGGCAACCATTTTGCACTTTGTCAAAGAAAATTAGGCAACTACATAAGCTTCATTCTTCCCTTATAAAAAAAAAGGGAGGAGGTTGGGGAGGCATACAAGACAGCTCATAAAATAGCTGTTTTGGGGTTTCATTTTGTTTGTAAGAAAATAAGTTTCACTGTCACTGCTAGTCATTACCCATCTGGCCTCAGGGCACACATCATCTAAGTCTGCCAGTGCCCACCCCTAAACTTCCTGCACAAACAGAGGATACCCAAATAACTGATGTCCTGAGGGAGAGCCCCAAGTAGGCAAAGACTGTTCACATGTGGGGCATTTTGTTTTAAAAGCCAGGGAATTGTGCAGTATATTGAGAAAGTTTACATCTTTTTTGTTTTTTAAGGTTTTTTGTTTGTTTGTTTTTGTTTTTTTGAGATGGAGTTTTGCTCTTATTGCCCAGGCTGGAGTACAATGGTACAATCTCAGCTAACTGCAACCTCTGCCTCCGGGTTCAAGTGATTCTTCTGCCTCAGCCTCCTGAGTAGCTGGGATTACAGGCATGCACCACCATGCCCATCTAATTTTGTATTTTTAGTAGAGATGGGGTTTCTCCATGTTGGTCAGGCTAGTCTCTAACTCCCGACCTTAGTGATCTGCCTGTCTCGGGCTCCCAAAGTGCTGGGATTACAGACAGGAGCCACCACTCCCAGCTTCTTAATGTTTTGGTTAACAAGATTACGCGTCAGTTAATCCTGGAAGCTCCATTTATCCCAAATACCACATTCCCCAAAATGCCAGATAGGAGAGCTATTATAAAAAAGAAAAATAAAAGTCTTTGAGTACAAATTAATTGCTGTAAAACCTTTATTATCTATACCTATGGCACATACCATTGCAAGAAACAGTGTTACCATCGGACTTTAAAAATCACATAAGTTGTATTCTAGAACCTCAGAAAAGGAAGATAATGGCATCAAAATCTGAATACTTGATAACAATAAAATACTGAAAACATACATGAAGTATGGATTTTAATGTTAATTCAGATGGTTAAGGCTACTTTATAGCAACTGCACATTAAGAAAAACAAGAACAGATATAATCCCCCCTGGGCTGCTATTTTTCCTACAGACTTTGGCTTCTGTCATAGTAGCCTTGTTTATGGAGGGACCAAAAGTCTCTTATGCCGCAGATACATATTTTGATCTCACTTCTGCCTTCTTACCTGGAGAAAGGATAGAATAATATCACAAAAGCAAAGACATTAGAACTTGAGACCACCTCTCAAATAATTTTCTTAAAGAGATAATATGGCCAGGTGCAATGGCTCATACCTGTAATCCCAGCACTTCAGGAGGCCAAGGCAGGAGTATCACTTGAGCCCAGGAGTTTAAGAGCAGCCTGGGCAACATAGGGAGACCTCCATCTCTACAAAAAAATTAGCCAGGTGTGGTGGTGCATGCCTGTGGTTCCAGCTACTTGGTGGACTGAGGTGGGAGGGTCGCTTGAGCCTAAGCAATAGAGGCTGCAGTGAGTTATGATCACCACTGCACTCTAGCCTAGGTGACAGAGCAAGACTCTGGCTCAATAAATAAATAAATAGGTAAATAGATAATGTTGCTCGTATGAGGATGAGCCCTCACTTCTTTCAAGTGCTCAGTTGTATTTTTTGAATATTTAGTATGTGTCGGTCAATTAGCTGAGTGTCAGGGATATTCAGTCCATTGAGAAATCTGTACATTTGTTCTTCTATTCATCAAACAAATTGTTATCGAATGTCTGGTACTACTAAATACCAGAAATACTATGGTAAATAAAATACTCTCCTAGCCCAGAAGCTTACAACCATCAATTGGTGAAGTAAAACAGGTGAATACGCTGCTTCGCTGTAGGATGATACACTCTAACATAGGGATGAGCACCTGACGCTGGAGGAAGACTCTGCATAGCCCCAGGCCAAGACAGCTTCCCCAACATGGCATTTTAGCTGAGACATGAAAGGGAGTGGTACTGGTGGAGTCCTGAGCAGAGGAAAGAGATGGCATGTGCAGAGTCCTAGTGCCAAAGAGAGCTCAGTGTGTTCAGAGACCTGCGAGTCGTTCCAAATGAATGTGTGCAGGACACGGTTAAAAGACAAAACTGATACTGCAGTGAAAAGCACCAGCAAGCTCCAAAGTGCCTTGTGGACTCAGTTGAGGCACCTGACCTTCCTTTATCCCAAGAACAGGCTTTCCCAAAGTGTGGCTGGATGATAAGCAAGAAGATATGAGATGAGACACAGAACACTATTTTTTTATTTTCATAGTTAATGGTGTGAACATGCATAGAAATATATATGTATTTCATACACCCAATACATTAATTCTCATTTTATTGCTTAGGATGAGGCCGGGTGACAAAAGTAATTCAACTAACAGACAAAATAGTAACGATATTATAGTTGGTACATGAAAAACCATGAATGACTGATGTTTGGCCAAAAATGCCTGAGGCCAACAGATTGCCATGGAACAGTTTTATGTAGGCAAGTCACATAACAATACTTCTAGGTTAGAAAGGACACTGTGGTTGTGGAGAATAGATAAGGACAATATCTGCCAAACTTCTGGTTAAGTCGCATTAGTGGATTCTGAAATCAAACTTAAAGTTGTGCTGGGAAGGCTGAGGTGGGAGATTGGTTGAGCCAGGCATTCAAGAGAAGCCTGGGCAACATAGTGAGACCCCATCTCAAAAAAAATTTTTTTTTAAATTTTCTTAAAGTTGTAACTGGCAGAGTTTTTTCAGTAAAATGTAATAGAATACAATAAATATTATCAAACAGCTTCACATACAATCAAATGGCATCAGCAT
The DNA here is from genome assembly GCF_001604975.1 of Cebus imitator. Lineage (NCBI taxonomy): Eukaryota > Metazoa > Chordata > Mammalia > Primates > Cebidae > Cebus > Cebus imitator. The sequence goes on from NW_016107903.1 coordinate 652,392, forward strand.
AACAATACTTTTAATTTTACATACATGTAAGCATGTATGCATGTGTATAAATGTTACTAGGTTACAGCATAAAATATTTTTCTTACTGTGGGTCAAAGTCAAAGAAAGTTTAAAAGTCACAGGAAACAGACCAGTTAGGAGGCTGTTGCAGCATTTTGTTCATTCAGTTAGTGTTTATTGAGTACACATTATGTAACAGTTGCTATTCTAAGCACTGAGAATATGGCTGGTGAACAAAATTGATAATATGCCTGATCTCATGAAGTTTACACTTTGGTAAGGAAAGGATACAATGAGCAAGTAATCAAATAAGTTCCTAAGACAACTTAAGAGAAGTAAAGTTCTCTAAAAAGTAATCAGTGCAAGGAAGAAATGTAGGCTCCACACAGGCCATTCTTTTTTTTATTCATTGCTGTATTCCAAGCACTGAGTATAGGAATAGTGCTTGGAACACAGTAGCTGCTCAGTAAGTATTTGTTGAATGACTGAATGAATGAATGAGGGATGCTATTGGCTTGCCTTAGGTAGTTACAATAGAAATTAAGAGAAGTAGATGGGTTCAAGACATATTTAAGAGGTAAAATAAACGGGATTTAGTGAGAAAAGTAGGATTTGGGGATTATGAGATTAAAAAATAAGGGGAATGGTTTCTCTACAACCTACTCTAAAGATAGTAACCAGAGTGGGCATATGATTTCTCCCCTGCAAACCATCCCACAGCTTGCTATTGTACTCAGAGGAAAGCCCAGACTCCTTACAACAGCCAAGAATGCTGTCCATGACCTGGGCTTGGGTATCTCATTAAACTCATCTCTAAAAATCTCCCTCTGTCTCTCTCTGTCCCAGCCACACTGGCCACCTTGCTGTTCCCCAAACTCCCAGTTAAGGCTCTAGTCAAGGCCTTTGCACTCACTGACCCCTCTTGAAATGCTCTTCTCCCAAATATTCACATAGCATAGACCTGTCTTTCTTCAAGTGTCTCCTTCTTGGAGAGGTTTATTCTCACCACCTAATATTACAACTCATGTACCATGACATGCATTCTTCTGCTTGTTCAATTTTTCACCCCACGGCATTTATTGTGAGATGTGTGTATGGGTGTGTGTTTGTGTGTGAGTGTGTGTGGCACTCTAATGTACTATTATAATAGATTATCGTCATTGTCTCTTTTCCACGGAATGTCACTATCCATGAGCCTAGAGAAGTTTAGAACATTGTACATGCTCCATCAACATTTGTTGAAAAACAAAGACAACTCTCAGATTTCTGATTTGAGCAACCGGGTAATTGTGGCTCATTGAGGCAGGAAACACAGAAGGATATAGAGTGCAATGGGAAGTAACAAGTTCCTTTTTGGATGTGCTGAGTCTGTGTCTTGTGAGATCAATGTCCAGGTGAGAATTCCCTTTAGGCAGTCGAATATATGGGTCTGGTCCTCCAAGGAGCCACAGATATAAACTGGAGGAATCACTCACTTATAGATGGCATTTGAATGGAGAAGACCAGCAAGAAAATGTTTAGAAAGATGAAGAGAAGACCTTGAAGAAACAGCAGGAGCTGAAAAACAGCAGCAGCAGAGGAGCTCATGAAGGAAAGTGAGCAAGAGACAGGGAGTTAGGACGAAAAGCAGTTGTGGAAGTTCATGGGAGAGTAGTTTTAAGAAGGAAGGTATATTTATTATCTATTCCTGTATAAAATTTATTCCAGCCTCATAACTACATATAATTAAGTGTCAATTAAAAATACATTTTAAGGCCGGGTGTGATGACTCATGCCTATAATCCCAGCACTTTGGGAGGCTGAGGCAGGAGGATCACTGGAGGTCAGGAGTTCAAGACCAGCCTGGCCAAGATGGTGAAACCCCATCTCTACTAAAAACACAAAAATTAGCTGGGCGTGGTGGCAGGCATCTGTAATCCCAGCTACTCAGGAGGCTGAGGCAGGAGAATCGCTTGAACCCAGGAGACAGAGGTTTCAGTGAGCCGAGATCAGTGCCACTACATTCCAGCCTGGGCAACAGAGCAAGACTCTTGTCTCAAAAATAAATAATATTTAATAAATAATATATAATAAATAAATTTAAAATAATTACTCCAAAATTTAGTGGCTGAAAGCAAAACATACTTATTATCTCACTGTCTGATAAAACACACTCTGTCTCTCCACATTGTCACACAGAACACTTCTAATGCCAGACGTACAGGAATTTTTTCCACACTGAAAATTCTCTGACACCAGTTGAATGTCCTACAATTCAGTTCTGACACTATCTACCTAGAATTTGGGTCAGATCCCACAACTTAAGGGCTCAATCCCACGAGACTGCTTCCATCTGAGATGCCAATCTCAAGTCTAGGCCTCTTGTACTTCTGATCCACCATAAATTGGGGTTTCCCATGACCCTCTCCTCATGTGTGATAATTTGCTAAAATGGGGCACAGAACTCAGAAAAACACTTTATTTATATCTGTGGTTTGTCATAAAGGGTACTGTTAAAGCAAACTAAGTATGGCCTAAGAAGGATTCCATTGTTCTATATTTGAGTCCTTGTGGATGAACTGTAACCTAGCTTAACAGACAAAACTGAAAACCTAGTTTAGGAGTGGCTGGGCATGGTAGCTCATGCCTGTAATTCCAGAGCTTTGAGAGGCCAGCAGGCGGATCACTTAAGGTCAGGGGTTTGAGATCAGCCTGGCCAATGTGGTGAAACCCCATCTCTACTAAAAATACAGAAATTAGCCGGGCATGGTGATGTGCACCTGTAATCCCAGCTACTCGGGAGGCTGAGACGGGAGAATTGCTTGAACCCAGGAGGTGGAGACTGCAGTGAGCCAAGATTGTGCCATTGCACTTTAGCTTGGGCATCACAGTGAGACTTTGTCTCAAAAGAAAGAGAGAAAAAAGGAAGGAAGGAAGGAGAAAGAGAGGGAGAGAGAGAAAGAAAGAAAGAAAAGAAAGAAAGAAAGAAAGAAAAAAGAAAGAGAAAGAAAGAAGAAGAAAAGAAAGAGAAAGACAGAAAAAGGAAGAAAAGAAAGAAAGAAAGAAAGAAAAAAACTTAGGAGTATGTGACTGTTACAATAACTGGCCTTGGCCAATCCCAGCAGCCATATTTCAACCACTCATGGACCACTAAGTGTTCAAACAGGGCAAATGCCAACCTGTAATCAGTCCAGCTGTTTCTGTACCTCACTGCCGATTTCTGTATGTCATTTCTTTTCTATTTTTTTTTTTTTGTCTATAAATCT
>NW_016107903.1:655707-659873 GCF_001604975.1 Cebus imitator
TTTTTTTTTTTTTTTTTTTTTTTTTTTTTTGCCTCACTGCATGAAGTTTTATTTTGTTTTGTTTCTTTATCAGAACAGGTGAACAGCCAGATAAAGGGATACATGGAGTGTAGTCTGGAAGGATCCCAAGAACAGGAGCTCTGTCCCTGTGGATTTGGGGTCCACCACCCTCCTGTGATCATACTATTATCATTGTGCAACAGTTTCGAAGAGCTTAATCTCTAGCCCCTTCCAGGAGGTCTGTGGGTAGGCCTGACAGTTCTAACCTTATAATCACTTGGTCTTTCTGGTGACCAGCCCCATCCCGAGGCTATCTAGGGGCAGGTTACCTCATTAATGTAAACTCAGATGTGACTAAAAGGGGTTCATTATGAATAATAAAAGAAACTCATGAAACTCCAAGGGCTTTAGGAGCTCTGTGCCAAGAACCAGAGATCAAAACCAAATACATTTCTTGTTACACCACATGCTATTTCTGTGGGTACTGGGTCCTGCACTACCTGACTGGGTCCTCTATTTTAGAGTCTCTTACAGGCTGTAATCAAAGCGTAGGTCAAGGCTGTGGTCTCATCTGCAGGCTTCTGTAGAAAGTGATCCTCTTCCAAACTGTTGGCAAACTGTTTCAATTGTTTACAGGATTCAGAGTTCTAAGAACTGTCAGACTGGGGGTCTCAGATCTTTCTTATGGGGATCTCTCTATAGGGCACCTCACCACGTGGGAGCTTGCTTCATTCACCAAAGCAAACCTGAAAGAAGAATCTGAGAAAGGGTGTGAGTGTGTCTTTTATAACCTCATCTTGGAAGTGCTATGTCATTCCAGCTCCCTTTTGTCTTATTCTAGTCATTAGAAGCAAGATACTAGGCTCAGCCCACACAAAAGGAAGGGATTAAAAAGGGAGCAAATATCAGGAGGTGGGGATCACTGGGAGCCACTTTCAAAACAGCCTCCTACAGAGGATGTGTCGGCAATGCTAAAAGTCAAGCGTCCAGGACATTTGGCAATGAGGAGCAGCCATTTGTTATTTTAGAGAGAGAGCTGGCTTAGCAGAGTGTGGAGGCAAAGCCAGATGATGAAGGTCTGAAGGGTGAATCAGAATGGAAGAAGCACAGACAATTCTTTCAAGAGGCTTAGATGTGAAGGGTTGGATAGTGATAGGGTGGCTGTAGGAAGGAATGGAGTTGAAGCCAGATGGTTGGTTTGTTTTTGTTTTGTTTTGTTTGTTTTTTTAATTTGAAAGAGATTTAGATGCATTTAAAAGTTATGGGGGGCTGGGCATGGTGGCTCATGCCTCCCAGCACTTTGGGAGGCCAAGGAGGGAGGATCGCTTGAGGCCAGGAATTTGAGACCTGCCTGGGCAACTTCGCAAGAACCCTGTCTCTATAAAAAGTTAAAAAACTAGCCAGCCATAGTAGTGCATACCTGTAGTCCCAGCTACTTGGGAGGCTGAGGTGGGAGGATCAGTTGAGCCTGGGAAGTGGAGGTTGCAGTGAGCCAAGATTGCACCACTGCACTCCAGCCTGGGAGACAGAGTGAGACCCTATCCCTAAAGAAACTAGTAAAAATAAAAATAAATAAAAGTTATTGTATAGGCATGTATAGAAAGAAAGAGATTAAAGAAAGATTTTTAAAAGGCAGTAGGGTGTGTGCTTCAGCAGCACATATCCTAAAATTGGAATGATACAGAAAAGATTCCATAGCCCCTACTAGGCCCGGCTGGGTGTGGCGGCTCACACTCATAATCCCAGCACTTTGGGAGACTGAGGAGGGAGGATCACTTGAGCTCTGGAGTTCAAAACCAGCCTGGCAATATAATGGGATCTCATTTTCACAAAACAATAGAAAATTAGTTGGGAATGATGACATGAGCCAGTAGTTCCAGCTGCTTGAGAGGCTGAGGTGGGAGGATTGCTTGAGCCCAAGAGGTCAAGGCTGCAGTGGGCTATGATCACGCCAATGCACTGCAGCCTGGGTGACAGAGTGAGACCTTGTTTCAAAAAAAAAAACAAAGGTATGTGGCGTGGCCGTAGGCCTGAAGAAAGGTGCTCCAAGCACAATAGACGTATTAGGTAAAGGGGCAGAAGAGAGGACAAGGGTAGACGGAGGTCAACCTGTGGAAGCAGCGGCAGGAAGTCAATAGACAGTATTATTTCCTCTGTATAGCACAAGATCACCTGCTGAGAGGAAGCAGGAAGGTGTTCTGGTAGGAAGTTGGGGGAGCTTGGAGAAGATGTGAAATGGCTGCATTCAAAGGGGAAAAAAGGACATTAAGAGCAGCTTGAGGACTCTGAGATTAGACCCATAAGGGGCAGCTTATGTCACTTTCTCCAGCAGCATCCAGCAGCTCAGGTGGAATGTGGGAAGGCCAAGAAATAATCGCAATGAGCTGAGAGTCAAGGTTTCCTAAGGTGAGTACTGCAAAGAATATGGGTCAAGGAAATCAATGGCACTGGCAAGCGGGACAGACCTGTGGTCTAGCCAGATAGGAGACAAATCCCATCCAGAGTGCGGGAGTGAATGGGGCTAACGGGAGAATATAAACGGGCCAAACCCTGAATACAACTGAAAACCAGGCACAGTGAGCAAAATGGAGTAAGAGAGCTGAAAGATAGCTGGGGTAAGAGACAAATCACTTGGATGGGGTGATCAGGGATGGAGAAGACCAGTAGTGAGTCCAGAAAGATGATGTGGGCCTAAAAAACTACCCTTTATTAAGCCCCTACTTGTCCAGGCTTAACATGCTAAAAGCTTTACCTGTATAATCTCATTTGATACAACTCTCAAAGGTAAGGCTTGCATCAGCATTATATAGAAGAGGAAACAGGCCAAAAGAAACTATATAACTTGGCCGGGCACAGTGGCTCACGGTCTGTAATCCCAGCGCTTTGGGAGGCAAAGGTAGCCAGATCACTTGAGGTCAGCAGTTCGAGACCAGCCTGGCCAACATGGTGAAAGCCCATCTCTACTAAAAATACAAAAATTAGCTGGGCATGGTGACACATGCCTGTTCAGCTGCCTTTTAAACAGCTTTAACGTTAAGACGCAACTTTTCAGCTGCCTTTTAAACAGCTTGACTTTCTTTTCTTGAGACGAAGTTTAGCTCTGTTGCGCAGGCTGGAATATGGTAGTGCTATCTTGGTTCACTGCAACCTCCATCTCCTGGGTTCAAACAATTCTCTTGCCTAAGCCTCCCAAATAGCTGGGATTACAGGTGCCCACCACCATGCCTGATTAATTTTTGTATTAGACGGGGTTTTTGTAGAGATGGGGTTTTACCATGTTGGCCAGGCTGGTCTCAAACTCCTGACCTCAGGTTATCCACCCACCTCAGCCTCCTAAAGTCCTGGGATTACAGGTGTGAGCCACCACACCTGGCCGCAGAATTCTTAACTTTCTAAATAATTCTCCAATCTGTCTTCTGCTTTCATCTTTAACACACCTTCCTTAGTTTGGGCTCTGAGTGGCAGTATCACCTAGCACAGCATGGTACTTCTCACACTTTAGCCTCATCAGTTATCTGCAGGCAAATTAAAACAGAAATTACTAGGCCCCACCCCAATTTGAGAACTCCAGAATATCTGATTCAGTAGGTCTTGGGGAGGATCTGATAAAGTGCATTTCTGTCAAATTTCCAGGTGTTGTTGATGCTGCTGGTTGAGACCCAGTGGCCTAGAGACTGATTTCAAATGTCATCCCTCTTATTTACTATATGACCTTGAGCAAGTTATGTAGACGCTTTTTTTTTGAGACAGAGTCCCACTCTGTCACCCATGCTGGAGTGCAGCGGCACTATCTGGCTCACTGTAACCTTCACTTCCCGGGTTCAAGCAATTCTCCCTGCCTCAGCCTCCCAAGTACCTGGGATTACAGGCATCTACCACCACACCTGGCTAATTTTTGTATTTTTAGTAGAGATGAGGTTTCACCATGTTGGCCAGGCTGGTCTTGAACTCCTGACCTCAGGTGATCCCTCCCACCTTGGCCTCCCAAAGTGTTGGGATCACAGGTGTGAGCCACAACTCCTGGCCCCAATTTATGTATTTTTAATTGTGTAAGCTTTGAGTGTCATATCTAAGAAATCATTGCCTAATTCAAGGTAAAAAGATCTACACTGATGTTTTCTTCTAAGAGTTTTATTATTTTGGCTCTTACATTTAGGTAGTTGATG
>NW_016107903.1:659984-686455 GCF_001604975.1 Cebus imitator
GGCTGGAGTGCAGTGGTGCAATCTCAGCTCACTGCAACCTCTGCCTCCTGGGTTCAAGCAATTCTCCTGCCTCAGCCTCCTGAGTAGCTAGGATTACAGGTGTGCGCCACCACGCCCAGCTAATTTTTGTATTTTTTAGTAGAGACGGGGCTTCACCATGTTGGCCAGGATGTTTTCGATCTCTTGACCTCGTGATCCACCCGCCTTGGCCCCCGAAGTGCTGGGATTACAGGCATGAGCCACTGCACCTGGCCCAGATAATTCTTATGATTCCATTAGATGAATATTGCAAACTACAAGGCACATTGTAGGCACTCAGTGATTGGTAGCTATAATTATTATTGTATGATTTGTTTAAAGAAATCACCAATGTGGGCCGGGCGGGGTGGCTTACACCTGTAATCCCAGCACTTTGGGAGGCCAAGGCGAGTGGATCATGAGGTCACAAGACCAGCCTGGCCAATATGATGAAACCCCATCTGTACATCTAAAAAATACAAAAATTATCTGGGTGTAGTGGTGCACGCCTGTAATCCCAGCTACTCAGTAGGTTGAGGCAGAAGAATCGCTTGAACCTGGGAGGCGGAGTTTGCAGTGAGCCAAAATCACGCCACTGCACTCCAGTCTAGGCGGCAGAGCGAGACACTGTCTCAAAGAAAAAAAAGAAAAAAGAAATTGCCAATGTACAATAATCATTGAATAAACTGCACAGAAAGATCAATCTTATTTCTTCGCCGTCATGTCTTCTTTGGGGGAAAAAGCATAACATGATCACCTAATTTGATTGTCCACCTTGCTCATCATCCTTAGTAACTTCTAGTTGTTTCCTAAAGGATGAAGACTTGCCACAGGTAGAGAATTCAAAGCAGAGGCTGGTTCCAAAGGCAGGCCTGGCACCATCCTGGGCAATGAGGCACCTCTGGCGGAAGCATAAAGCCTCCCAGGGTGACTTCATAAGAGGAAAAAAACATACATTTTGGCATGGATATTTTTCATGAAACATTATAGTTTCATCTTTGTGTTTTTATGTCCATGTCCATATATAGTTATTCACATAAGCTTTATGCAGAATTAATTAACTTCTAGGGATTCACCCAGGACACAAGTGCTACAATTAAGTCTTTGACCCAACTACCCAAATATACCATATTTATTCTCTGGAACTTCAGTATTCTCAGGGGTTCCATGCAAGTATTTTCTTGGGCAGTCTTGCACAAGAGAAACACTAAAATCTCAGTGTTTTTAAGTGGGCGTGGAGACTGCTTTGCCCCATTGTATATTTGGCAAAGTTGGAGATATTTCTGGTTGTTACATCTGAAAGGGCATTACTGGCATCTAGTGGGTAGAGGCCAGGGATGCTGCTACACATCCTACAATGCACAGGATACACTCCATACAAAAAATTATCCAGCCCTAAATGTCAATGGTGCCAAGATTAAGAAACCCTGACTAGCTATATGTGCATTGTCTATAGTTACACCTTGAACAAAGGCAGCAAGCTGTGATGGCTCTAGAATTAGAGAGACTGGGCTCAAATCCCAGCTCTATCACTTACTGCCTCTGTGACCTGGAGCAAGTTCCTCTACCTTTCTGAGTCTTAGTTCATCTGCTAATCACGCTAATATCTATCCATGTGTATATAAAATAATCTAATATACATAATAATCATCTAACATATTTTAAATCATCATCTTATATATTAACACACACACACACGTGTGTGTATTATATGCTGCCCAATGACTAGTACGTATTAAATACTCAGTGAATATTAGCTGACATTAATATAGCTGATAGCAATATTGTGATAAAAAATAACCTCTTAGGGCCAGGCAGGGTGGATCACACCTGAAATCCCAGCACTTTAGGAGGCTAAGGCAAGAGGATTGCTTGAGCTCAGGAGTTTAAGACCAATCTGGGCAAAATAGTGAGACCCCATCTCCACTAAAAATAAAAAATATTTTCCAGGCATGGTGGCACAAACCTGTAGTCCCAGCTACATGGAAGGTGGGAGGATTGTTGGAGCTGGGGAGATTGAGGCTGCAGTGAGCTATGATTGCATCACTGCACTCCAGCCTGGGCAACAGAGCAAGACCCTGTCTCAAATAAGTAATCCCTTAGTTTTGTTTTTTGTTTTTTGCATTAGGTTTATTGGCTGAGCATGGTGGCTCGTGCCTATAATTCCAACACTTTGGGAGGCCAAGCTGTGTGGATCACTTGAGGTCAGGAGTTTGAAACCAGGCTGGCCAACATGGCAAAGCACCGTCTGTACTAAAAATACAAAAATTAGCTGGGCATGGTGGCTCGTCTCTGTAGTCCCAGCTACTCAGAAGGCTGAGGTATGAGAATCATTTGAACCTGGAAGGCGGAGCTTGCAGTGAGCCAAGATCATGCCACTGTACTCCAGCCTGGGTGACAGAGCAAGACTCTGTCTCAAAACAAAAACAAAAACAAAAAACAGTCAGGTTTATTGAAGTATAATTTACACAGAATATAATTTATCCTTTTAAAGTGTACATTCAGTGATTTTTGGCATATACCATTCTATAGCCACCACCACCACAATCAAGATATCAAAGTTACATCACCCCACAAAATTCCCTCACACCCCTTTGTAGAAAATTCTCACCCACACCCAGCCACAGACAACCACTAATCTGCTTTCTGCCTGTATAGTTTTTTGCCTTTTTCAAAATACTGTGTAAATGAAATATAGCTTTTGAAGTCTGGCTTCTTTCATTCACATGATGCTTTTGAGACTCATCCAAATTTTTGCATGGATCAGTAGCTTTGTTCCTTTTCATTTGAGTAGTATTCCATCGTTTAGAGGTACCACAGCTTGTTTATCAATTTGCCAGTTGAGCTGATAGACGTCTGGGTTATTCATCCAGCAGGGGTGGGATTTCTCGGTCCCATGCTAACTGTATGCTTAACTTCATAAGAAATTGCCCAAGTCCTTTCCCAAAGTGACTCTCATTTTGCATTGTTGGTCCAAATTCTCGTCAGCACTTGGTGCTGTCAGTTTGTTTTGTACTTTAATTTTAGCCACTCTAGAAGGCAGATAGTGGTATCTTGTTGTGTTTTAAATTTGCATTATCCCTAATAACTAGCAATGTTGAGCTCTTTCGTGTTTATTTCATTCCATGACATACAGGACATTTTGGATGCTTTAAATCTCAAAAACTATATTAGGTAGAAATAAACATGTTCATGCTGATAAGAATTAAATGCATGCCTTCTCTCCACCCCATCATCTCCAAAGTGACTGCTTCCCCACTTCCCATAAGAAAAGAAACGTCTGATTTTGTGTACTCTCTAGCAACCCAAGCTGTAGCCAATCTGCGTCATCCTCACTGTGTAATTAGAGGCTGGAGGTGCCCACGTGTCTCATTTTAGGATCCTGTGGGCTACATTTGGCCCAGATTAGGTTATACTTTAGGCATTTCACTGCATATCTCTTCTTTTTTCTCTCAATGTTCCATTTCTCAGAATGTTTGTTCTTCAGAGAACAAACAGATCTGGGCTGGCATGAAGAGTCTCATTCTCTGAGGACAGTGAGGTAATAGGGACCTCTGTGAGGCATGATCTCAAAAGCAGAAAAGAAAAGAACTTAAAACCCACCAGCTCTCGATGTCAGAGTCTTAGACTCAAACCCAGCAAGAGTGCACTGCTTCACTTGCTAAAATCATCTGTCTACAAAAACCCTGTTTGTTTCACAAGTGGGCACTGGCCCTGCCCACGTCGTCCACATTTTCCTCTCCTTTCTTCTCACACAGAACCTATCACCACCACCACTTTTCCTTGCTTCCTAGTTATGGTTGCCAGATAAAATGCAGGGTGTCCAGTTAAAACTGAATTTCAGATCAACAATAAATAATTTTTGGTATAAGTACACCTTGTACAATATTTGGAGGCTACCTCCACTGCCAATGTGGAAGGAGCTAGTTTATTTTTATTAAAGAAGTCATGCACTTATTTGGTGAAAGAGACAAGAACCTGTTTGATTTCTTTTGGATCTATATGTGGTTGTTTTCAGAGGCAAACTGCTTACTTTCCCCATTGCAGCATTGGTCATAAGACTTCAGAAGCATGAAGAACCGCAGCTAGATGACAGTGACCTACCTTTCAGGAACAATCCCTTTAAAAACAAACAAACAAACAAAAAAACAACAAAAAAGCAAAGCTCTTTCTGGACTGGTTCTGCATAATCAGATGAAAAACTGGCTACCGACAGGGCACAGTGGCTCATGCCTGTAATTCCAGCACTTTGAGAGGCTGAGGTGGGTAGGTCATCTGAGGTCAGGAGTTTGAGACCAGCCTGACCAACATGGTGAAACCCTGTCTCTACTAAAAATACAAAATTAGCTGGGTGTGGTGGTGCATGCCTGTAATCCCAGCATGCACCACCAATTCTGCCTACTCATGAGGCTGAGGCAGAATTGCTTGAACCCAGGAGGTGGAAGTTGCAGTGAGCCAAGATTGCACCACTGCACTCCAGCCTAGTAACAGAGTGAGACTCCATCTCAAAATAGATAGATAGATAGATAAAAATAAAAGGGCCACTTCAGCTCATTTCTGCCCAGCACTTTGGGAGGCTGAGGTGGGAGGATCACTTGAGGCCAAGAGTTTGAGACCAGCCTGAGCAACATAGTAAGACCTCACCTCTATCTTTACGAAAATTAAATTAAATTTAAATTTAAAAACTCATTTCTGCAGTCAGCTTGATATAAATTCATTCATTTAATTGCAATAGTTTTGGGTTGTTGCATTGGATACCAAACCTGCTAAGATTTGCCTCTCCTACAGTTAAGGGCAACAAGCAAAACGGAACCCTCTGGCCCCACATGTAAGATTTATGGGAAAAAAATGCAAAATATAAGTAAATGTAAACAGAACAAACATTACTTTTTAACAGAAGAGAAAAAATTTTATTGAACACCTCCTATGTGCCAAGTTTCCTGTGTACATCATCTATATGTATCTAATTTTTGTTAACATACTTGTGAGTTGTGTGTTCTGAGACTCTGAGTACAATAATTTGCCTAATTCTAGTGAGTAGCTTGGGCTTGAATTAAGATCAGTCTGATTCTGAACCCAGGGGTCTCCCTCCGAACCTGTGCAAGTCCAATAGCACCATTATCCAGGAGAAGGAAAGAGAAGCTTTCCAGTAAAAATGCTCAGTGGCGTGTGGGAATCATCTCATCGAGTCAGCCCCACAGTCCAAGGCCTGTGATTCCACCAACCAAGCTGAACCCACCTGGACAGCTCTGACAGTGACACAAAGGAGAGATTTGAGGTGCATGGCTGTGGACTGTTTGAGGCAGCATTGGGGCTTGAGTGAAGGGTCAAGCCTGGAGATGGGTAGTTGTCTCCTTTCAATGTCACCATCTTCCTGGAAATTATGTGCAATACAGAGCAGACATGAGAAGCAACTACAAAAACTGAGGCATCCAAAGTCATTGACACAGAGGGGTCTCAGAGTGTCTTGTAATTGCCAGTGGCCAGAGCAGGGAAGAGATCAGGAATCAGGCAGTCTGAGAAATCCGATCTCATTTCTAGCCACCAAAGCACATAACACGACTGTGACTTCAAGGTAACATCTGGGCCAGCCATGATCAGGGATCTGCAACCTTAGGTGTGAACACCAACAACAGCAAGAGCTAACACTTTACATAGAACTTTCCAGGTGCCAGGCTCTGATCTGAAAACTGTATATCCATTAACTCATTGACTCTTTATAATAGCCCTTTTCTCAGGCCCTGAGAAATTAGTACTCTTATTATCCCCCTTTTATAGATGAGAAAACTGGGGCAAGGACAGGTTAAATAACTTGCCCAAGATCCCACAGTGGGTAGGTTGCAGAGCTGGGCTTCAAGCAGGGTGGTCTGTACTCTTAGCCATCAGTTCATACTGCTCTGTGGTATTTGCACCAGTCAAGGAGCAGTGCTAGTGAGGTCTAAAGAAAGGATTGAAATGATGAATTGAGGCCAGGCATGGTGGCTCACACCTGTAATCCCAGCATTTTAGGAGGCTGAGGTGGGAGGATCACCTGAGTTCAGGAGTTTGAGATCAGCCTGGCCAACATGGTAAAACCCTGTATCTACTGAAAATACAAAAGATTAGCTGGGCATGGTGGTAGGCATGCCTGTAATCCTAGCTATGCAGGAGACTGAGGTAGGAGAATCACTTGAATCTGGGCGGTGGAGGTTGTGGTGAGCCAAGATCACACCACTGCACTTCAGCCTGGGTGAGAGGAGGAGGAGGAGGAGAAAGAGGAGAGGGAGGAAGAGGAAGAGGGGAAGGAGGGGGAGGAGAGGGAGAAGGAGGAAAAAAATAATGATGAGTTGGGATCAGCTTACCAAACAGGGCCATGGATAAAGAAGGGATGGCACTGGGGAAGCCCCTGAAGTGGACAAAAGAAGGAACAATGAGAGAGGTGGGAAGGGAATCGGATTGTGCAATATCAGGGGAGGGAGCAGCAGGAGGACGAAGGGAATCCACAGTGTCCAGTGCTACAGGGACAGGAGGGCCTGAGAAATGGCCATTGCAATCAGAAGCTTATGTTGAAGATATGGGTTATTCTATAATGACACAGATTTGGCGGCTGTAATAAAGACCAAAATAACAGTGTGTGGCATATCTTCCTCACGCAACAGCCCAGCATAAATAGTTTAGGGCTAATGTGAAAGTGCCACATTGATGGGGACCCATGTTCCTTCTATCTTGTTGCTCTGCTGTCTTCAGCACATGAGGTTTCCATCTCAGGTCTAAAATGACTGTCCCTGACAGCCCTCTACATTCTAGCCAGGGTGCAAGTGAAAAGCCAAAGTGAATAGCATGCCCCTTTCTTTTCAGGGGATGTCCCGGAAGTTACATACATGGCAACACTTAGCTGCAAGGAAAACTTGCAAATGCAATCTTTAGCTGGGTAGTCTGGTATGCAGCTAAAAATAGTGGGTTCTATTTCTAAAAGAATATGACACATGTTGGGACATAACTCTATATCCTGAAGGTCATTGGTCACCTTTGGAGTTACAGTTTTGTGTGAATCTATGAACTTTGCAGGGTGATGATGGAGTGAGTAGAGGGGAAGAAGTACCCTCTGAGAAGGCTAGTGTTGCTGGAGATAGAGAAACTCATGATAGTTTGAGAAGTAAGAGAATAGAGAGTTGATTTGTATAAGGGAAGCAGGTATGCTTGTGGAGAGCAGGAAAAACCAAGAGGTGATTCTGGAGAGGTGAGGACAGTCGATGGGGCAAGGCTCCAAGGATATTAGAGTGAGAAGGGATTGAGGTTAAGTTGGAGAAGTTAGTCTTAGACACTTCTTTTTTTTCTTTGAGACAGTGTCTTGCTATCACTCTGATGGGGGTACTGTGGCACATTCATGGCTCACTGCAGTCTCAAACTCCTAGGCTCAAGGGATCCTCCTGCCTCAACCTCACAAGTAGTCAGGACTACAGGGATGTGCCACCACACCCAGCTAATTTTTTCATTTTTTTGTCAAGACAGAGGTCTGGCTTCAAATGATGCTCCTGTCTCAGCCTCCTAAAGTGTTGAGATTATAGGCGTGAGCCACTATGCTTTGTCAGCCTTAGACATTTTTTTTTTCTTGAAATAAGAGGACAATGAATAAGGATACAAAGACATTTTTATGTGAAGAGTAGGAAGGTTGGCCAGGTGCAGAGGTTGAGGCTGCAATGAGCTTATGATTGCACCACTACACTCCAGCGTGGGTGACAGAGTAAGACCTGTCTCAAAAAAAAAAAAAAAAAGAGTAGGTAAGTTGAGGAAACCTGGATTCAGGTGTCCTCAATCCCTGCCACATAGATGAGATCGTCTGCCTCCATAAACTGTGTTTCCAAATGTGAAGGCTGCTGAGAGCTTATGAAATCTAAGGAGGAGGCTCCATCTGCCTCACTAGCATCTGATCGCCTGGGGGCACCCTGCCTCCCAGGAGGAGGTCAATGAATATGCAATATCTCCCTCCTACAGAGTTAGATCAACTGACAGAGCTGTCTTTAACCTGGAAAGTCAAAGAGACACTGTAGGCACAGAGTTGGCCCTCAATAAATATTTGTTATGTGAATGGATGCATAAGTGAATGAACCAACACATTTCCTACTCCATGATTTTGGATAGTTGCACATGTTCAGAACATTAAAATTTCTCCTAAGCAGTACAATTCCTTACAGGCTGAAATTCATTTCAACTGATTCCATTTCCAAACCTGCTTCCTTCTCTAAAACATGAGAATTATGTGTTCCCTGGAATTTCTGAGGTGTGGATTTTACTAGGCAATGTCTGGATCTTTTGTTTTGAGTTGTCAGAGAAGCTTGTAGGGATCCACTCAGGCTAAATATTGACTTTCTCCAGTTAGAAAAAAAATGGCATCACTAATAGGTTGGCTTTTTTTCTCTAAAAGGAAGCTCTTCATTCATGGAAGTCTTTTGTGTGCATTTGTTTCCAACTGCCATAATGTCATCTCATTTCACATGTCAGTCAAGCCATGAGAGAACTCAAAAATCCAGATATTTCAGACAAAGAAAACAAAACAACCTCCCCTCACCTCCGCTTCCCACCCTCAGTTTTTGTAGTTGCTTCTCGTGTCTGCTCTACATTTCAGATCATTTCCAGAAAAGATGATGACATTGGAAGGAGAAGATCAGATCAGCCACCAACCACCCGCAAAATCAGGACTTTTTTTTTCTTTTGTAGAGACAGCATCATCTCACTTTGTTGCCCATGCTGGTCTTGAATTCCTGGCCTTAAGCCATCCTCCTGCCTTGGCCTTCCAAAGTGTTGGGATCATAGCCATGAGCTATCATGCCCGGCCAGGAAGTCTTTTATCATAGTCATTGTATGTGATGATGTGCTGAGGGATAGAGAAACCAAATGACAAAGAGCTAGTGGCTGCTGCCACATAGGCATAAAGACTCCCCTCCCTGTGACAACTTGTGACCTTGACCCTCCCCTGAGCTTCTTGCTTAGAGAAGCCTATTCTGCTGGTCAGACACACAGCATCACAACTACAGAGGAGAATCTCCACACTCTACGCTTACAACTGCAGAAATGATTTTCGAGCAAAATGATTACATCACTTCTAATTACAATTCTTTTTACTGACCTCAACACGAGGAAGCGATGTGTTTGCTTTTATCCTTGCCTTCAGATGCCAATTCTGCAAATAGCTTTCACCTTCTGAAAGGGCAAAGCTGCCTCTGGTCTGCTACCTTGGAAGTCTTCCTGAACTTCTCTCTTTCCAGACCCGGTATTCTGCAACGTGTTCTCCAAAGCCCTGACTCTATAACACAAGACAAGAGCAGGTGTGCAAGGGAGCTGAGACAAATATCCCCTTCCTTCTCCAAGTGGGGTGGCTTTCGATGAATATATTTGGGTCACTACTGCTGCCTCTTTGCTATTCTCCTAAGAAGACCGAGTTTCCCAATGTTCTGGGCAAGGAAGCAGGACACCACTCTTGGTCTCAATCCCACCCTGCCTTCCAGTTTATTTCACTAACATCTGGCTGGAAATCACCCAGGGCCCCCATATCACTTTTGTTTGACATAAGAACCTCTAACTTCTCCTCAAGTGGCCAATGGGGCTCTTCCTGCCAGAGCACTAAAATTACAAGGTAGCATTTGTGTCTAATCCTTGGTTAGACACAATCAAGTTGGTACTAAATCTTGTCTGTCCTTTTCTGACCACATGGTTATGATCACAGTTGATTTGTGCCTCTGTGAGGTCTATCTCAGCCTATGCCAGCGTCCCCACACTGACCTGGCCAGGCCCAGCTCCCTTTCTAATTACAGGGCAGCTAGCCTGGATTCTTCTGCATCTAAATCTTGCACCAGCCCTTCTTGATGCATTTGATATTTCATACGCAGTGTTTGGTTCTGGGTGTCATATTTAAGAAGGACATTGACAGATTTAGGAGAACACCTAGCTGGTGAGGAGTCTGGAAACCATCTTATACCAAGAATGATCAGAGAAATTGAGAACACAGGCTAGAGAAGAGAGAACTGGTGGAATGGACATGGCTGGACATGATTGTTATAGAAGCTCCAATTCTGGATTAGGGCAGAACCAGGGCTGGTGAGATACAGGTGCTGTTTTCAACTCAACAGAAAGGATACTTTTCTTACACGAACACGGCTACACTAAGTAGTGCAGACTGTTCTAGGAAAATGGTAAGTGTCACTTTACCTGAATTGTTCTAGCAGATTATCTGGCCCTCCAACAAAGATGTTCCAGGAGGACTTCTTTTGTTGGATAGGAGGCTGGCCTTCCATCTGCATAATTGCCTGTTTCTACGAAGAAGACACAGAGAGGGTCTGGAGTGTTTTGGTGACTATGATCCTGTTAAGCCTCACTGCTTGCTTGGCTCTAGACATCAGTCAGCTTTCAACTATTATTATTATCCTTTGAAATTCTGACATGCTCTCCAGGAATTTAAAACATTCCCTTCTGCAGGGTGACATAGACTGCCAGCTTTCAATTTCAAACTTCAAAGCTGCTTTGGACATAAAAGTTTGCTTTGACAATTTTAAAGATTTCTAGCCATAGGAAAAATGACTTGCACTTTGGAAATTTGTTTTTGAAATGCAGACCTATTGACCAATTTATTGGTTAGATTGAGAGTCCTCTCGACATGTACAAGTGCCTGTTTAACTTACCTTTGCTCTCTGAAAGAAAAAGGCCTGCCTCCAATCTAGAACCATCTAGAGCTGTGGCTTCTCACTCTGGCTGCACATCAGCATCAAACAGCTTCCAAAAAAAAAAAAAAATGGTAATTGCCCAGCCCTCACATTCACAGCTACTAATTTAATTGGGCTGGAATTGGACTCATGCATAATTTTATTTTTGAGACAGGGTCTCACTCTGTCACCTAGGCTGGAGTGCAATGGCACAATCATGGCTCACTGTGGCCTTGACCTCCCAGGTTCAGGTGATCCTCCTACCTCAGCCTCCCAAGTAACTGGGACTACAGGTACATGCCACCATGCCAGGCTAAATTTTTTGCATTTTTAGTAGAGAAGGGGTTCTACCATGTTGCCCAGGCTGGTCTCAAACTCCTGGACTCAAGCGATCTACCTACCAAATTGCTGAGATTACAAGAATAAACCACTGCACCTGGCCAGCAATAATTTTTTAATTCTGTGGGTCATTCCAATGTGTGCTGGGTGTGAGGAAGTGTTCTTGAGGAATGAAGAGACAATTGTCAAATATGACCCATGTTCCTCTCAGAAATTATTTCAGATCAAGCCAGTTTATTTGGTTTCTAGAGGATTCATGATAATATCATATTCCAAATCATCATTCTGGAACAAATGGATGAATTCTTGATAACCTGTGGTTTTGATCCTCAGTGAACTTATGCCTCAGATCCACTGGACCTGACTCTGGTGGTGGGCTGAGAGTGGGGTGGAGTTTGAGGGATGTTTTTACATCTCTAATGACAAAAGTAGGATTTTTTGTTCAAGCTAAAATCACCTGCAGGTGTTTTCAGTTTCCCTTGGATGCCCCTTGCCAAGACACGGTCTCCCTCTCCCTAGACAAAAACGTCTTTCTCTGAAGCTTTCAAAGTCTCAGCCAAGAGAGAGCACTCCATTAGGGACTTTGACATGTCAATTCCAGCTGCTTATATTCCAGAAGAGCTGTCAACTGGGAAAATCACACCCACATGACTATTGAAATATAGTCATGTGGCTATATAAATATAGTTGCCTGTAGCTAGGCGCAGTAGCTCATGTGTGTAATCCCAGCACTTTGGGATGCTGAGGTGGGTGGATCATGAGGTCAGGAGATTGAGACCATCCTGACCAACATGGTGATAACCCATCTCTACTAAAAATGCAAAAATTAGCTGGGTGTGGTTGTGCGCACCTGTCCCAGCTACTCAGGAGGCTGAGGCAGAAGAATCACTCGAACTCAGGAGATAGAGGTTGCAGTGAGCTGAGATTGCACCACTGAATGAACAGAAGGAAGGAAGGAAAGAAGGAGGGGAGGAGGGGAGCAGGGGAGGAGGGAAGGAGGGAGGGAAGGAAGGAAAGAAGGAAGGAAGGAAGGAAGGAAGGAAGGAAGGAAGGAAGGAAGGAAGGAAGGAAGGAAGGGAGGGAGGGAGGGAGGGAGAGAGGGGAAACATAACTGCCCACAGGAACCCATGAGCCAGCAGATTTACAACTTTGCACGGTGCTAGGCCCATGTCATAGCCCACAAAAGAAAACCCCATGAAAGACACAGGCCTCATGAGTCTTGTCCATCTTTGTAACTTCAAAGCTCAAAAAACATGCTTGACACAAAGTGGATGCTCCATAAATGTATTCATTGGATGAATAAATGAGTAAATGAATGAAATGATATTCAGGGCCCAGATAGAATTCCAGTGACTACCAAGATCACTTAACAACTAAAAGATTTCTGTCCACATTCTGGTTTCGTCAGAGCTTCAAAGAAGAGCTCAGATACCAGCAGAAGGCCTTGCAGACATCTTCACACATTGACCCTGGGAGGAACGCAGTGGCCAGAACAAAGACAAGTCAATCTATAAGAAGCCTTGGATCTCCTTCTAAGTTACCAGCCTCTCTCATTGGCAGAGTCCTCCAACCTCCACTCCTTTCAGCCTGAGCATCATCCAAGTCCCCTTCTGCAGAGCTGCCTCGCAGAACCCAGGGATTCCCTGCTACTAACCATATTAATGTCCCTACTAACTAACCCACTTCACTCCAGGGAGAGCCCCTCTCAAATCCATTAATTTTGCCCAGGTATCAAGGCCAAGCCCCCTCTCTTTGCACCATTCCATTTTACCAATCATACAGCACCCTGCTCTACCCAGCTGGGTGAGGCATCATCAAGCCCCTCTCCTCCTCAAAGAATGCAGCTTGGAAAAAACATTTTATTGGTGCCTCAAAATATTAGAAATAGGCTTGTCCAGCCTTGGCAGTATTAGCAATCATCTGCCACAGAAGCATACAAATTTGAGTTAAAAAAAAAAAAAAAGCCAAGCAGCTGCATTTGCCCAATCTCCTGGGCCCTAGAACATACGCCATGAAGAGTAGAAATCCTTTCCTGGAATATAGAATGTGGGATTTGATGACAAGATTCTGCCTCAGTCATCTTTCTCCTCTGCTCTCACATCAGCCTCCTAGAGAAGCCTGGTTACAAAAGGGAAAGCTACACCCTGTGAATTTTAGCTCCTCCTGTAGCCTGGCACTGACTGCATGACTGGGCAGAGCTGAGAAGTTCTCCCTGAGTCTCTGACTGGTTCATTAAGGAATTTTTACTTTGAGGCTCAGTCAGCTTTCTGATGAAAGGAATGCACTGTGGCTCAGTGTAGGTATTGCCTGTGTCAATGTGCACGTGGTAAGTTCAGATGCTGGGACCCAATAGTTCATGTGTTCAGTCTTTTGTATTTACCACAACCTCTAGCTGAGATTCAAGATGAGGAATTAAATGCTGGAGACCTGAATGCTAGCCTCATGGGTGGCTCTAGAAAAGTCCCATCCATGCATTAATTCCACAAGGAAGATTGTTTCCCTATGGATCACACCTCTAGGGATATGCATCTCGGTTGAAGGGGGAAATATTCAATCAGCTTGATCTCTAACAACAACCTGTGATTGTTAACTACAAGTTAATGTTTTAAGAGGAGCAGCATTCAAATTTCTAATCAAGGGGCCATTGTTACTGGTATGATTATTCCCTCCCTGCTTATCCCTAGCTCTGAAATCCACATCCTACATGGGGTAGAAAGTGATCACTTATTTAGGAAACATCAATGTGCTCCACATTATCACAACCCCTGAGAACTTCAATCCAATGGGATGACAGATTAGGGACTGAGAGGCAAGGCTGAGAAACAGACAGTACATTTAAAGTAGCATCTGGTTGGCAGCCGCCTGAGGCAGCTTTTCCCAACTTCCCCCTAAAATACATGCAGACGCAGAGTATTGAAAACACTTAAAAAATATTCATCTGACAAGTGCTGAGTAAACAGTTGCTGCTTGCAAGGAACTTATGGTCCAGTTAGTAGACCAAACTCTGTATTAATTAAGTATTGCTATGTAACAAATTACCCCAACACTTAGTGGCTTAAAACAACATACATTCATTATCTGCAGTTTCCGGGGGACAGGAATCCAGGAACAGAGTAGGTGATGCTCCCAAATGTGTTTCTCAAAAAGCTGTAGTCACCTGAAAGCTCAACTAGAAAGGACATGTCTTCCTCTCTCCTTCAGGTGGTCATTAGTAAGATTCAGTTGTGCGAGGGTTGGGGTGAGTATCCCTTGTTCCTTGCAGTGTGGGCTTCCCAATAGAAAGTACCACAACATGGCAGCTTCAACTTGCAGATGAGCAAGAACATTTCCAAATTTCTCAACCATCACCCATCACTGCTGTGATTCAATGGCTATCTTAAATGTTTAGTAGCTACCCATCTGCATTTAGGCTTTCTTCTTGTTCCTTCCTGTATTTGTCTACTCTCACGCTGCTAATAAAGACATACCTGAAACTGGGTAATTATAAAGAAAAAGTGGTTTAACAGACTCACAGTTCAGCATGGCTGGGAAGGCCTCACAATCATGTGGAAGGTGAAGGAGGAACAAAGGCATGTCTTACATGGCAGCAGGAGAGACAATGTGTGCAGGGGATCTCTCCTTTATAAAACCATTGGATCTCGTGAGACTTATTCACTATCACAAGAAGAGCATGGTAAAAACCTGCCCCCATGATTCAGTGACTTCCCATTTAGTCTCTCCTAGGACAAGTGGGGATTATGGGAGCTACAATTCAAGATGGGATTTGGGTGGGGACATAGCCAATCCATATCACTTCCTTCATTGATTTATCCATTCAACAAATATTTTGGGGGTCTTTCTACATACCAAGCACAATTTTGGGTAGTGGGAATACAGTGAACAAAACAAATTTCCTATTCTTAAGGACTTTACACTCCACTAGAGAAAAAGATTATAAGTAAATAAGAAATGTAGAGTATAGCAGGGGATAAGTTAAAGATATGATATTTTTAACTTAAGAAGATAAGATATTTTTTGCAGAAAAAAAATAAGGCAAGGTAAATGGGAGAGGAAGGGCTGAGGGGTGTGTGTGTGTGTGTGTGTGTGTGTGTGTGTGTGTGTGTGTGTCTGTAGGTATAGGTGTAGGTGTGGGTGGTGGGAGGTTATGAAGTGACATTTGAGCAGAGGAGAGAAGAAGATAGAGGTCTTGGGGTGGGAGTGTTCTTGGCATGTTCAAGGAACAGCAATAAAGTCAGTGCAGCTGAGGAAAGCCAGTGAAGCAGAGAATAGCAAGGCACATGGTGACAGAGCTAGTTTGTTGAGGGCAGTGGAGTTCGCTGTACAATAAGTTGAAGGGCTTTGTAAATAATTTTAAGACTTTGAATTTTACTCTCAGATAGGACACCGTGGGCAGATTTGGAGAAGAGGAGCAATACAATCTGTTATATGCATTGCTAGGTTTTTTCGGCGGAGATGGGGGAGTTGTTTTTTTTTTTTTTTTTTAAGATATGGGATCTCCCTCTGTCGCAGAGGCTGCAGTACTGTGGCACAGTCATAGCTCATTGCAGCCTTGAACTTCTGACCTAAAGGGATTCTCAGCCTCTAAGAAGCCTCAGCCTCCTGAGTAGCTGGGACTACAGGCTCACACCACCATGCCCAGCTAATGTTTTACTGAGCATTAGCTGAGTAAAACACAGGGTCTCACTGTGTTCCAGGCTGGTCTCAAACTTCTGGTCTCAAGCAACTCTCCCACTTCAGCCTCCGAAATTGCTGGGATGATAGGTGTGACTCACCACACCTGGGTTGCTAGGTTTGAGTGACTGTCAGTGGGGGCAACAAGGAAAGCCCAGGAGACACCTTGATAACTGTTTTTTTGTTTGTTTGTTTCTTTGTTTGAGACAGGGTCTCACTCTCATCTAGGCCAGAATGAGTGCCATGGCACAATCACAGCTCACTACAGCCTCAACCTCCTGGGCTCAAGTGATTCTCCCACCTTAGTTTCCTGAGTAGCTAGGACTACAAGTGCATGCCACCATGCCTGGCTGATTTTTTTTTTTTTTTCAGAGATAGGGGTCTCACCTAGTTGCCCAAACTTAGTGGAAAACTATTGAAAAAATTCAAGGCCAAGCATGGTGGTTCAAGCCTGTAATCTCAGCACTTTGAGAGGCCAAGGCAGGGGTATTGCATGAGCCTAGGAGTTCAAGACCAGCCTAGGCAACATGGCAAGACCCCATCTCTACAAAAAATTCAAAAATTAGCCAGGCATGGGAGCATCCACCTGTGGTTCCAGCTACTCAGGAGGCTGAGGCAGAAGGATTGATTGAGCCCAGGAGGCTGAGGCTGCAGCGAGCTGTGTTCCTACCATTGCACTCCAGCCTGGGTGACAGAGCATTTATAGGAAAAAGAAACACTCAGAGAAGAGCAAGTTTGGAAAGGTGCTGAAATCAGGGATTCCTTCAAATATGTTAATTTGGGAGCCTATTAGAATTCCAAATGGACATGTCAAGTAAGCAATTAGATAAATAAACCACAGTTCATGGATTGATTCTGGGCTAACGATACAAATCTGGGACTCATCAGTTTAAATCTGGGACTCTCCCAGGATTAAACCCTTAGACACTCCAGCAGTGAAGAAGTGGCCAACAGATAAGAGGAGAATCAAGAAAAAGTTGGCCTGGTGTGGTGGCTCACGCCTCTGATCCCAGCACTCTGGGAGGCCAAGACAGGAGGATCCCTTGAGCCCAGGAGTTTGGGACCAGCTTGGGCAATATAGTGAGACTTGGTCTTTACAAAAAAACAATACTAATGAAAATAGAAAAAATGGTGCCAGGAAAACAAGTGGAGAAAATATTTCAAGGTATTGCATCTTCCTTTAGTTCTCTAAGTGTTATTCGAATGCTAATGTATGTAAGAATCACTCTACAAGGTAAATACATAATATCTTATTTACTTCTTTCATGGGAAACATAAAGGATTTTCAAGGCAATTGAAGTGCTAAACAAAGAATGTAACTGTGGTCAAAGGGGAACCCACTGTAGGATGTGGAGCGTAAGCGGGATTCCATGGTACTAGAGGGACAGAAGCAGTGTTCAATTGGGAGCCAGGTGTTAGGGGTTTACTGCACTGATTTTTTTTTTTTTTATAAATTCAATTTTTAAAACTTTTTATTATAGAGAATATCAGGTATACAAAATTAGCAGAATAGCATAATGGGCCTCTGTGTTCCCATCACTCAGTTCAACAATTATCAATTCACAGCCAATCTGGTTTCTTTTATAATCTATTTAGTACTCCCCATTTGATTTTAAACAGACTCCAAACATTGTACTATTTTATCTGTAAATATTTTTGCAGTTATCTTTAAAAATATTTTTTCACATTACATAATACCTTTATCACCCCAACAGTTAACATAGTTTCTCTTTTTTTTCTATTTTATTTATTTTTTATAGAGACGGGGTCTCACCATGTTGCCCAGGTTGGTCTTAAACTCCTGAGCTCAGGCGATCCACCAGCCTCAGCCTCCTGAAGTGCTGGAGTTACAGGTGTGAGTCACTGCGCCCAATCAAATTTCTTAATATTATAAAAAATCCATGAGCTAGCACTAGGTTATTTTTTTTAAGAAAAGAAAAAAAAAATCCAGTCAGTGCTCAAATTTTTCTCCTGTTTAATATTTTTTAATTGCTTTAGCCGAAATCCAAATAAGGTTCATAACCTGAGAATCTTTTTTTTTCTTTTAGAAGGTCTTGCTCTGTTGCCCAGACTAGAGTGCTGCATGATCTCCACTTACTGCAGCCTCAACTTGCCAGGCTCAGGAGATCCTTTGACCTCAGCCTTCTGGGTAGCTAGGACCACAGGTGTGCCTCACCACACCTGGCTAATTTTGTGTATTTTTTGTAGAGATGGAGTTTCGCCATGTTGCCCAGGCTGGTCTCAAACTCCCGGACTCAAGTAATCTGGCTGCCTCGGCCTTCCAAAACGCTGGGATTACAGGTGTGAGCCACTGTGCCCAAGAATCTTTTAAGTCTCTATACACTCTCCTTCTACCATTTCTGACATAGATATAGATTAGATATAGATATACAGATATAGGTATAGCTCTTTTTTCTCCTGGAAAATTATTTGTTAAAGAAAGCAGGTTGTTTGTCCTATAGAGTTTCCCACAGTCTGAATTTTGATGACTGCATACGCCTATCGCTAGTGGTGTTTAACATTTCACCACTAGCAATAGGAGGATGCAGTCATCAAAATCCTCTACCTCTGAATTTCCTCTACCTCTGAATTTCCTATAAAATGAGAGTTGAATCTAGGGGCTTGATCAAGTTCGTCAGACATTTTTTGGCAAGACTAATTCATAGATGCTGCTGTTTTCTTCCACTAGGAGTCCCTTAATGACTGGTTATGTCTCTTTTTCATGATGACGGTAGCCGTTCATGATCAAAGCCTAGTTCATTATACATTAGGGGTTACAAAATGGTTCTAACACTATCCTCCCTTCTTCATTTATCACCTGCAATATTTCTATAAGGAGAAACTTCCCCGTAATCTGTATATGGCTTCTCAGTGATAAAGGTCACATAGGAAAGGCAATGTAAACACTTGATTTCTTACCTTTATCTATCAATTTTCAAAATAATGAGTTGGCCTTAACATGTTCCCACAGAACCTAACTAGGGCTTTTGTTATAGGAGGGGAACAATAATGAATGCATGGACTTATTTATTTTATGTTTCAATCCATTGCTGTTGCCTCACTGACACTCAAGTTATCCATCATTGGCCAGTGAAAGCTCTTCAGGTTGGTTCCTGGGTCCTTTTGATGAATAATCCTCACTATCTGGTATTCAAAGACATTCAGATTTATCTTGTGTATTTCCTACCCAGACCTGGAATCAGCCGTTTCCCCTAGAAGCCCTGATTCCTTTTAATGGAAAAGGAATTGAAGTTGTTATGCATGATATGGTGTCACAGAATCAAAAAGCCAGGCAGTAGGTGTCGAAGGAGATGCCACCTCTGTGAGCAAAGCTGTATTAGAGTCCTCTAGAACTCAAGAGTTTGACTAGGAAACATTCACACCAACCTCCTCTCAAGCTGTTGATCTAAGAAAAGGATGCTATTATCTCCCAAGCAGAGAGTGAGGGGCCAAGCTGGACAATTTTGTTTCATTCATGCCAAGTAAGTAAAAGAAAAAAAAATTGAGCCTATGACAAAATGCTGCTGAATAGGAGAAAGGACAAATCCCTTCCTCCTTGAAGAGCAAAAGGAAGGGTATAATTCCTGAAAATGCAGACTACTGCAGGATACAAGAAAATGTTGGGAAATTGTTAGACATCTTCAACAGAATGGAAGAAGAGATATCTTTCATAAAACATGAGCAGTCAGTCATATGATGAAAACAAGCTGAGAAGAAAAAGAACAAAATAAATCCAAGGTAGATGGATGAGATGAAGAATTCTAAGGGAAATTTAAAACACAACAGCAAAAATATAACCACATTATACATATACATTTCTATATAAAAAACTGTTGTTTTCTCCTAGCAATAGATGAGAAACATCTTTTACATGTCATTAACTGTGTGTTTCCATATTTCTATGCCTGGACTCTATGGATAATTCAACATATGAAGGATCATACTTCTAACCTTCATGTTAGAAAGCTGAGCATTTTCCAGATTTTTTTTTTTTTTGCCATTATGAGCAATGTGAAAAAGGGGCATCCTTGTGCATGTGCCCATTAATTCAATAATTTTTTTTTTTTTTTTGAGACGGAGTTTCACTCATGTTACCCAGACTGGAGTGCAGTGGCGCGATCTCGGCTCACCGCAACCTCCGCCTCCTGGGTTCAGGCAATTCTCCTGCCTCAACCTCCTGAGTAGCTGGGATTACAGGCACGCGCCACCATGCCCAGCTAATGTTTTTGTATTTTTAGTGGAGACGGGGTTTTACCATGTTGACCAGGATGGCCTCGATCTCTTGACCTCATGATCCACCTGCCTCGGCCTCCCAAAGTGCTGGGATTACAGGCTTGAGTCACCACGCCCGGCTTAATTTTTTTTTTTTTTTTTTTTTTTTGAGACAGGGTCTCCTTCTGTCACCCAGGCTGGAGTGCAGTGGTGCAATCATGGCTCACTGCAGCCTCTGCCTCCCAGGATCAAGCAGTCCGCCCACCTCAGCCTCCCAAGTAGCTGAGACTACAGGCACGTGCACGACTATACTAGGCTAATTTTTTTTGTTTGTTTTTAGTAGAGAGGGGGTTTTGCCACATTGCCCAGGCTGGCCTCAAACTCCTGGCTGGGCTCAAGCTATCTGCCCACATTGGCCTCCCAAAGTGCTGGGATTTCATGCATGAGCCACTGCTCCCAGCCTGAATTCAATCACTGTTATTGAGCACTTAATGATTACTAGGCAAAGCACTAGGTGCCAGGGTACATGGAGATGAAAAAGATAGACACAGTTCCCATCTACATGGCGATTGTGGTCTAACAGGGAAACACAATTCAGTATGAAATTTCAATACTTTTGTGATGGCTGGTAGAGAAAAGAAATACAGGTGATAAGGAAGCACACAGCCAGGAAACCTAACCTGAGAAAGTGACATTTAATCTGAGACCTGAAAATGAGAAGAGTTAAGCTAAGAAAAGAAAAGCAGAACAATATTTTAAGGAGGGAGAACAGCATGTTCAAAGGCCTGAATGTGAGAGAGAACAAGGCACACTCAAGATGAAAGAAATTCAGTAGCAGCTCAAAAAGGCCTTGCCACTGAAGGATTTTAAGCATGGGAGGGTCATGGTCCAATTTTTTTGCTATAGAAGAAGATCTCTGGAGCACAATGGTCACTGGATTTCAGCCTAGCATAATTAAAGGTAGGGAGACCATTAAGAAGTGAGTCAATAGCCCAGGCGAGGAAGGGTGGTGGGCAAGGAGAGGGTATTGGCAATGAGAATGTAAAGAAGCAAATAGACTGGAAAAATATATTTAGGGAGGCTGATTCACTTGAAGTGGGTGGCAGGGGAGAGGGGAGTCAAAGCTGGCTCTCTGGTTTCTGACTTTAGAAAACCAGGTGGTGCCATTTACTAGTAACGGTAGAAAGATATAGAAGAAATTATGAGTTCTGCTGGGTAATACTGAGCTTGAGGTTTCTACAAAACTCTTAAATGGAAATATCCATTATGCATTTGACTATACAGATCTGGAGCCAGGAGAGAGGTCTAGGCTGGAATTCTAGACTTGGGATTTATCAGGATATGGGTTATAATGGAAACTTTGAGAATGGTTGAGAGCTTCCAAAAGGCGTATATAGAGAAAGAGAGAAAAGAACCTAGGAGAGAACCCTGAGGAACAGCACTAACATTTAAGGGATGGGCAAAGGAAAAAGACTTTTAAAAGACTTTCTAAGTCTAGATGAGTAAATTGCTTCTTTCCAATTGTTTCTTTTCCAGAGTAAAGAAATACAGAGAAGATGCAACTTTAAGAAGCCAGGAAGGCTAAGCACAGTGGCTTGCGCCTGTAATCCCAGCACTTTGGGAGGCCAATGTGGATTACTTGAGGTCAGGAGCTCGAGACCAGCCTGGTCAACGTGACAAAACCCTATCTCTACTAAAAATACAAAAATTGGCTGGTGTGGTGGCATGCGCCTGTAGTCCCAGCTACTCGGAAGGCTAAGGCAGAAGAATCACTTGAACCCAGGAGGTGGAGGTTGCAGTGAGCCGAGATTGTGCCACTGCATTCTAGACTGGGTGACAGAGTGATTCTCTGTCTCAAAAAAAAAAAAAAAAAAAAAGAAGCCAGGAGAAGAGCTTGTGTTAAGAGGAAAGGTATGGCTAAGTGGCTAATAGCATCAAATATTTTCTAAGAGGTTAAGAAAGACAAGGGCTGAAAAGATTCCACTAGATTTAGTGAGCACCTAAATGATCTCGGTCACCATGATAAGAGCACTGAGTGTGGTTACCAGATATTATGGTAAGGAATTAGGGGTTTTTGTTTGTATTTTTCAGTCACAAGGTCTTGCTCTGTTGCCCAGGATGGAACAGTGACATGATCATAGCTCAACATAGCCTCAAACACCTGGGCTCAAGGGGTCCTCCTGCCTCAGCCTCCTGAGAGCTGGGACTACAGCCATGCACCACCATACCTGGCTATTGTTTATTATTATTATTATTTTTTATTTTTTGTAGAGACAGGGTCTTGCTATGGTGCCAGGAAGGGCTGGTCTCGAACTCATGGGCTCAAGTGATCTGCCTCAGCCTCCCAAAATGCTGGGATTACAAGTGTGCCCAATTGCACCCAGCCATAAAGAGTGAGTTAACTGAAGGTAAGAAAGCATTGTCTCATTTGACTTTTGACCCATTTGAGAATCATTGTCTTTTACTAGGCAAGTTTAACTCATCTACATTTATATTTATAATGGTTTTATTTGGGTTTGCTTCTCTCATTTTCTTTTATGCTTTCTAGTTTTCATGTTCCCTTGCTCTTTCTTTTCTATTTTTTGCTGAGTAGACTCTTGTATCTACTATTAGCTCCTGACTCGAATTCAAGGGTAGACAGTCTGCTTTTAATTCTACTCAGTAGTGGAACCAGAATTTGCACTCAGGCAGTCCAGAGTCCACAGATTCAGCTACTGTGCTATGCTGCCTCTCTTGCAACTTACAGCATCCTAACAGACACAGAAAATTAATTTGTCCTTGAAAATAGTCATGTACATGGGCAATCATTTCAATTCTAGAAATATGTCTTAACGAACTAATCAGAAAATTATGCACATTGCAGCATTAAAAATAAAAAAATTCCACTCTGTCACCCACGCTGGAGTGCAGTGATACAATCATAGCTCATTGCAGCCTCAACCTCCCTGGCTCAAGCAATCCTCCTGCCTCAGCCTCCCAAGCAGCTGAGACTGCAGGTGGCTTGAGCCACCACATTCAGCTCAATTTTTTATTTTTTATAAAGACACAGGTCTCACTATATTGCCCAGGCTGGTCCCGAACTACTGGGCTCAAGCAATCCTCTCACCTCAGCCTCCCAAAGTGTTTGGATTACAGGTGTGAAATTCCTCCCCCAGCCAGCATTCTTAACAAATAGCAAAACAATGTAATTTTGCATAGATTTTCCTTTCTTAAAAAATATCAGCTGGGCATGGTGGCTCACACCTGTAATCCCAGCACTTTGGGAGGCTGAGGTGGATGGATCACCTGAGGTCGGGAGTTCAAGACCAGCCTAGCCAACAAGGTGAAACCTCGTCTCTACTAAAGATACAAAAAACAGTTAGCCAGGCATGGTGGTGGACACCTGAAATCCCAGGTATTCAAGAGGATGAGGCAAGACAATCACTCAAACCCGGGAGGTGGAGGTTGCAGTGAGCCAAGATTGTGCCATTGTACTCTAGCCTGGGCAACAAGATTGAAACTCTGTCTCAAAAAATAATAATAATAAAATAAAATATCAATCAGCTATTTCTCTTTAATGCTTGACTTGTCTTAGAGTCTGTGTTAATAGTTTTTGGCCTTGTTTGTGAATTTTGGTTGTAAATTGGTCATGTTCATTTAAAAGTTGATTGAAAAATATTTACATTAAAATGTGTGTCCTGCTTGCTTCCGAGGCTGGCTATTTACAGCTCAGAACAGCACATGACATACAGGAGTGGGACAGCAGAGTCCATCTGAAGGTGACAGAAGAAGCAGGCATTTCCCAGCACCAGGACTGAACATATTAAAAGACTAAGAAATTTGCTTCTAAGATGTCTGCCAGTGAAGCAGAAAGAAACACAGTAAGTTACATAATTTTTATTGTCCAGTAGGACAAAGAAATTCTAATTCTTCTGCGGGAGCAGTTTTATCTGGGATCTAAAAGTCAAGCAGGAACTTATTCTTTGTATCCTCCTGGAAAGGGTGTTGAGAGGCGCTAAAGACTATCTTTAAACAATTGATAAAGAAATCCCATTAAACCCATTCACGTAGATGGCTGTCCATGAACTTGCCCCCCAGGCTCACAGTGAGGCCTCAGCTCCCAACCAGGGGAAGGTGCTTGTGTCATGCAGCTGAACGGGGGTTTGGGTGCGGTCTTCTGGTTCATCTGCAGAGCTCTGCTTCCGACAAGGCCCTTCACATCCCGTGCTTCTCCAGCTTTGCACAAAAGCACCCTCACGTGAACACCAGCTGGGGGCGGGTGAGAAGAGGTTGTAGCCCAAAAAGGCCAGCTGTAAGCTAAAAATTTCTTTGAAAATTTGCAATTTATATTTAAAATTCATGTGAATTTTACAGTCTGTTTCGTAACGTGTTTATAGATAAAAATGCGTTTTCCCCCTTAAAACTTCTAACAAAATCAGTGCTCTGGGTGGATGGGCTGTATTTACCCTATTTGAGTATCTCACAGCAAGCTACTCCAGACCTCCCTACCCAATATCCCCCTTCCACAGACATAACGTGACTCTAACTTGATACTGGGCCAGACTCTCCAAGTCTAGATGAGTTAATTGCTTTTTTCCAATGTTATATGTCCTGGAACAGAACATCATATATTCTTCTAACATATAGAGAAGAGGTTCTACATAAGCTTTGGCTGACATGTGTTTTGGGCATGGCCTTGCGAACATTTGTGAGTAGGACTTCCTGTACAGACAGTAGAGAAAGCTACTGTTCTACATGGGTACAAACATCATGGGTGACCACATTAGCAAGAGCTAAAGGATCTTTTAAGCTCTAGGGCTCATGATGGGTCACGACCGACCTAAAGTCCCAGGGAGAGCATGCCTGGGTGGCAAGCAGTTAGCAGGGCTGACATCACTACAATCACAAGACTCTAAATGAGAGGCTTGAAACCCCACATTTGGCACAAGTTCCCTAACAGAGCAAACATCTCCCAGAACTTCTGCACATTGAGTCATTTATCCTGGAAGCTCAGTCCCTATTCCTTTGGCCGTTTCTCTGGAGAGGACTTTAAGGTTTCAAAAGTCCAGGGTGGGTTAAGGCAGTTCTAAATGGCACAGGGCTGGTATGGTGCAACTCCTCTGGCTAGATTTAGGGCTGGGCCAGGCTGTCCATAGTATTTAAGGTTGGATGGAAGGCACAAGATCATTTGGGGAAAAATGTATTCTCCTGAAATTGGCGGTCACATCATTCATGAGCATCATAATCAAGGCTCTTTCCTTCCTTCCTTCCTTCCTTCCTTCCTTCCTTCCTTCCTTCCTTCCTTCCTTCCTTCCTTCCTTCCTTCCTTCCTTTCTTCTTTCTCTCCTTTCTTCTTTCTTTCTTTTTCTCTTTCTTTCTCTTTCTTTCTTTCTCTCTCTCTCTCTTTCTTTTTCTTTCTCTCTCTCTCCTTCCTTCCTTCCTTCTTTCTTCTTTTTTTTNTTTTTTTTTGAGATGAAGTTTTACTCTTGTTGACCAGGTGGAGTGAAGGGGCATGATCTTGGCTCACTGCAACCTCTGCCTCCTGGCTTCAAGTAATTCTCTTGCCTCAGCCTCCTGAGTAGCTGGGACTACAGGTGCCCACCACCATGCCCAGCTATCTTTTGTATTTGTAGTAGAGATGGGGTTTCATCATATTGGCCAGGCTGGTCTTGAACTCCTGACCTCAGGTCATCCACCCGCCCTGGCCTCTCAAATTGTTAGAATTACAGGCATGAGCCACCATGCCCTGCCAAGACTCTTAAGAGTGCTGTCTGTGGGTGTGATCAAAAGGGGCTCATTAAGAATAACAAAGGCGCCAGACACAGTGGTTCATGCCTATAATCCCAACACTTTGGGAGGCCAAGGTGGGAGGGTTCCTTGGGTTCAGGAGTTCCAGACCAGCCTGGACAACATGAAGAAACTCTGTCTCTTCAGAAATACAAAAATTAACCAGGCATAGTGGTGTGTGCCTGTAGTCCCAGCTATTCGAGAGACGGAGGCAGGGGGATTCCTCTAGTCCAGGAGGTCGAGGCCACAGTGAGCCATGTTTGTTTGTGCCACTGCACTCCAGCCTGGGCAACAGAGCAAGACTCTGTCTCAAAAAAAAATGAATAACAAAGGAAAGAGAAAAGAATAACAAAAGACACTCCTCTCACTCAGGAAATTCCAAGGGTTTCAGGTGCTCTGTGATAGGAATCTAAGCAAAGACCAAGTAAATTCTATATTACACCACAGAACCACCATCCAGAAATCCTTGGGGGTGGGAACAGGGTAACCCAACCCCTGGGACTTGTCTGAAATGATGTCATTCCCAGATTAATCCCCCTGGGAAGAGGAAGCCCTTCACCTAAGGACCTGGATCATTAAATGAGGCTCTCGGCAGGCTGGAGTGGGAAATCCACTTCCCTCTACTAGCCTCACTGTCCCACCTTTCTACTGCCTTAGTAGAGAGGGTCAAGGTGGTGTCAGCCTGTGGATTTTGGAGGTACAGATGAGAGAGAGGAACCTCTGGAGAGAGTCACAAAGCATGCCCTACCTTGTGAGCCAGATTTTCCTTTTTTTTTTTTTTTTTTTTTT
>NW_016107903.1:686470-698726 GCF_001604975.1 Cebus imitator
TTTTTTTGAGACAGGTTCTTACTCTGTTGCCCAAGCTGGAGTACAGTGACACAATCATGGCTCACTGCAGCCTCAATCTCCTGGGCTCAAGTGATCCTCCCCACCCAGCCTCCCAAGTAGTTGGGATGCCAGGTGTGTGCCACCACACCTGGCTAATCTTTTTATTTTTTTGTAGAGATGGTCTCACTATGCTGCCTAGGCTGGTCTTTTAAACTCCTGGGCTCAAGTAATCCTCCCACCTTGGCCTTCCAAACTGCTGGGGTTCCAGGCGTGAACCACCATGCCCAGCCCAGACTCCCACTTTCATGTCACTGTCTTATCTTCTCAGTTGTGTGTCCTAAGCTTTTGGATAAAACCTTGTTGAAGTAGAGTAGCCTTGTCTCCACTGTCTGGATGGTAAGAGAAAGGTTATCTATTTATCCTTGAGACAGAGGATCAAAGCAGAAAGCAGGTATGGGAGGAAGGGGTCACTGAAGAGAGACTCCTAGGGAGAGGATGAGGTTCCAGCTCTGCATTAGAGCCACATATTCCAGCTGCCCCCTCCCCCAAGAGATTCGGCTCTCAGGCCAAGGGATAGATTCTGCTCTCATGGGTATTTTATTAATATGTCTGACATTTCCTTAATACCAGCTACCCTCAATCTGCTTGACCCTATAACCACAGCTGTCAACACAGCAGCCAGGAATCCAGATATTGGCCTGTGGGTACAGCTGCCCACAGATGGAAGTGTGCTGTCATTTCCAGACCCGAGACCCAGGCAGGCAGAAAGAGACCTCCAGGCCAGGGGGAGAGGGAGACTCCAGAGGGCTGAAGATAGTTTCTATCTGATGGACATGAGGCCCTTGGGAATATTAAAATCCTTTCCACCTTGAATCTTTTCCCAGGATCTCGGTGAACGTTCTGGTGAGCCTTTCTGCCCTCAGCAAAGAAGTGTCATAGAAACGAATCACTTGCATAATCCTAGAGTTTCATCGGTTTCACATTGTGGCCTTTGGACCTCTGGGGTGGTGGCAGCGTCCCAGTCATGGGGGTGCGATGCAGAGGCCTGGGTCCACAGTTTGCGGTAGCACCTTTCCTTGACCATATCTGTTTGACGAACAAGCATGGCTTGGGATGAAATAAAAATCTATTTTTTGCCTCCCATTACCTTTTTTTTTTTTTTTTTTTTGGAAACAGAGTCTCATTCTGTCATCCAGGCTGGAGTGCAATGGTGTAATCTCAGCTCACTGCAACCTCCGCCTCCTGGGTTCAAGTGATTCTCCTGCCTCAGCCTCCTGAGTAGCTGGGATTACAGGTACACGCCACTGCACCTGGCTAATTTTTGTGTTTCTAGTAGAGACAGTGTTTTACCATGTGGGCCAGGCTGGTCTTGAACTCCTGACCTCAAATGATCCGCCCACCTTGGCCTTCCAAAGTGCCGGGATTACAGGCGTTAGCCACCATGCCTGACCTCCCATAACCCTTTTTAACCTGAGTCAGGTGGGAAGCGTTTCTTCTGCTCAGCAGGCTCAGTTTCAGGTGGCAGAGAAGGTTTTGGTCATTTTACGTCAGAAAGACAGTCTCAATTCAATAGCTACATAAAAGTAATTCTTGAGTCTTCATGTGAAGGAAAGGCTTCTCCCTCTCTTGCAGACACTTGTAGTTGGCGCTGCTGTCTCTGAGAAAGGGGTGATGATCGTCTTCTTCCTCCAACCCATCTCCTCCTCTCTCCCTTCCATAGCACTGTTTCCATCATCACTAGAGGGACAGGGCAGGAGATGAGGTAAGGGGCTGGTCACATGCCACTTGGCCAGCTGGATTTGCACTCTGTGGGTTGGCAGAGAATTCAAATGGATTTTCTGTTTGGATGCTTTGTAGATTGCTCAGAGACTCCTGGCCCTGGGATCTTCCTTCCACAGTTCCTTGGCCAGGGGGTGGATCTGTTTTTGAATGGTTTTCTGTGACATCTTTACTCCCAGCTTTTTGCTACTGGGGCCTCAAAGGGTCACTCTTCAGCTTGGCTCACTTTTTTTTTTTTTAAAGAGACAGAATCTCACTCTATTGCCCAGGCTGGAGTGCAGTGGCATAATTATAGCTCACTGCAGCCTCAAATTTTTGGGCTCAAGTGATCTCATGCCTCAGATTCCTGAGTAGCTAGAACTATAGGTGTGTGCCACCACATCCAGATACTTTTATGATTTTGTAGAGACAGAGTCTTGCTATGTTGCCTAGGCTGGTCTTGAATGCCTGACCTCAAGCAATCCTCCCACCTCAGCCTCCCAAAGTGCTGGGATTATAGGTGTGAGCCACCAGATCCAGCCTGTGCCCAATTTTTGACCCATGAGAAACATTCACACTACCCTTTTGTTAAATCAAGTTTAGCCTACAGCTGCCTCCTTACATATTTTAAATTCGGCCTAAAGGTTTCTCCGTACATAGTGAACTATAACCTAAATGAAGTTGTAAAGAGAATGTATCCTACTCTTGTGCCAGTCACCCAGTTTTGGCCATCGAAAGGGGCCAACTGCTCAAACTATATTCCAATAAGGCAAATGCCAAGCTGTAATCAACTGGGCTGTTTTTGTACCTCACTGCTGTTTTCTGTATGTAACTTTCCTTTTTCTGTCCAAAAATCTTCTTCCACCACATTATTGTGATGGAGTCTCTCTAAGTCTAGTTCCAGAGGCTGCCCGATTTGCGAATTGCTCTTTGCTCAATTAAATCTGTTAAATTTCATTTGGCCAAGGATTTTCCTTTAACAGATGGTGTCAGAAGTGGGATCTAAAGTAGAGATTCCAGCCACTTCCAGGAGCACTAGTGACCAAGTGAGGTACCCCCTGGGCCCACTGTGTCCACTGCTGTCTCTCACAGCAACTGGGGATTGTGGTAAATTCTCCCTCTGATTTAGAAGCCCCACGAGCTCGTGTTCTGAGCTCTCTGAGTTTGTTTGAGCAAATTTCTGACCCAAACTGGGTTTGAAAGTCATGGCAGAAATTGGACTGGGTCTAGGATTGAATTGGATCTGATAATTAACTGGTTTGGATCCAATTAGAGGCCTTTTATAGACATATGACTGCAGAAAGAAACTGGTAGTAAGGAGCAATATTGCAGGGGGTGTAAACTTCAGCTTTTGGAAATTCGTGGGGATTTTTGTGTTCTACCCCCTGTTTCTTTCTTCTTGCATTTTTAGGTAAGGAAAAATCATTGGCAAAGTTGATCGAGGGGATCTGAGAGCCAAAGCCAATATTTTAGGTAAAAATTAGATCCTTAATTTTTGAAGAACTGAATACCTTCCAGTTTATACATGCATACGTATTAGGCCCTGGAAGCAGCAAAGGCTTAGGAAATGGTGAAATCTTACCAAAGATAAGTTACAGTAGAACGTTCCAAATAAATAATACTGGGCCAGGAGTGGTGGCTCATGCCTGTAATCCCAGCACTTCTGGGAGGCTGGCTTGAGTCAAGGAGTTTGAGACCAACCTAGGCAACATAGTGAGACCCCATCTCTCTAAAAAAGAAAAAAGAAGAAACAAATGAACAGCACTGCACTGGAAGAAGTGCATTTGAAAATGAGTCCTCCCAAAGTAGTATCATCTAGGGATGCCTACTGATATGCAGAAGCTACTAAAGAAATTTGTCTTTTCTTTCTCTCTCTTTTTTTTTTTTGAAACAGAGTTTCTCACTCTGTTGCCCAGGTTGAAGTACAGTGGCATGATCTCAGCTCACTGCAACCTCCACCTCTCAGGCTCTAGAGATTCTCCGGCCTCAGCTTCCTGAGTAGCAGGGGTTATAAGCATGCACTGCCATACCCAGCTAATTTTGTATTTTTAGTAGAGATGGGGTTTCTCCAGGGGTGGTGGCGGACACCTGTAATCCCAGCTACTTGGGAGGCTGAGGAAGGAGAATCACTTGAACCAGGGAGGAGGTTGCAGTGAGCCAAGATAGCACCACTGCACTCCAGCCTGGGTGACAGAACAAGACTACGTTTTTTTTTTAAAAAAGGGGCTGGGCACAATAGCTCACACCTATAATCCCAGCTACTGAAGAGGCAGAGGCACAAGATTTGCCTGAACCTGGGAGGTGGACGTTGCAGTGAGATTAAAATACTAAAATATGAATTACTAATATGGTACAGAAAAGCTAAATATAAATTTAGATCTGTTAATAAATAATAATTTGAAGAAGCATCTTTTTAAAAAATTATAAAATGGTTTTTCTCTACAGATACCGACTTCATGATCCACCCGCCTCAGCCTCCCAAAGTGCTGGGATTATAGGCATGAGCCACCGTGCCCAGCCATAAATGACTATTATTTTTCAGTGACCTGTGATGCTATTTTGGTCAAGTGTTTTAAAACTTTGACATATTTAATAGGTTTCCCAAAATCAAATACCAGCTTCAAAGTTAAGTCTTTTTTGACCTCTAACTTTGGGATGCTACAGATGGTGCCTGAAGCCTCTAAAAGAGAGATAAACAGGATTATTTTGCATATTAAATTACACGGGAAGCACTGTCAAATAAGAAATGATGTTTTAAAAAATGAAGTGTACTCTTCTTCAAGTTATATGTAAATAAATATGTTATTAGTATCTGTTTCAAAATTACACGGGATTTCTAAAATTCTAATATGTCTGGGAATATGCTGTAAGTCATAATAATGGTCATTATATTAAGTTTTTGTAGGCCACAGATATAACCAAATTTCCTTGTCAATTGTGTCTTTATGACCATTTAAAGTCATTTCCTCAGTTAATTGCCTAAGTCTGGTGCAGTTTTCCTGAAAACTTCAGAAGCATGCAAAATCCAAGAGTATTGAGTCTTTTTTTTTTTTCTTTTGAGACAAGGTCTTGCTCTGTTGCCTGGGCTGCAGCGCAGCAGCATGATTTCGGCTCATTGCAACCTCAGCCTCATAAGTAGCTGGGACTACAGGTGTGAGTCACCACACCTGGCTAATGTTTCTATTTTTTAGTAGAGATGGGGTTTCACCAGGTTGGCCAGGCTGGTCTCAAACTTCTGGCCTCTAGTGATCTGCCCGCCTTGGCCTCACAAAATGCTAGGATTACAGGCATGGGCCACTATGCCTGGCAGAGTACTGAGTCTTTAAGGAGGTTCATGAAAGGATGGAAAGGATTGTGAAAAGCATTCTTGAATACAGGTTTCTGATAACTTTAGAATCATATCATTTGGACTGAGTAAGAATTCTCAGAATTCTAATAGGGTGACTGGTTCATGAAGCTGCCAAACCAAACAGAACAAAAATGAATGGAATACCAAGAAAATACTTTGCCAGATTTTCACATGAAATCAGCCAGTACAGAAATTATTTAGAGATATAATCTGAATGAACTCCATGGTCCAAGTCAAATTACCTATAACCTACCAGTTATTCATCCTATGCACCAAAATTGGAAAAATAACTGGTAATTAAAAGGACATAAGTCCAGTGTTAAGTATGGATTCATGGAGACTCTCGATGACTTCCTTGTCCTTCCTGAGTCCTTAAAGCTTTCATTATTAAAAGCTCTGCATTTTGTGATTCATCATGGAAGATAAAATAATCCAAATTTAAAATATAGATATTGGTGTGGTGACTGTTCCAAATTGCTAAAAAAGGCCGGGCACAGTGGCTCACACCTGTAATCCCAACAATTTGGGAAGCCAAAGCAGGAGGATCACAGGCTTAGGAGTTCAAGGCCAGCCTGGGCAACATACTGAGACCCTGTCTCTATAAAAAACAAAAAATAAATAAATTCCAAAAATAGTTTATGACCAATATTTGGTTTGTCAAACCCACATTCCTGGGGAGACAATCAAAGCTTCAGTACGTTTCTGCTATCTGATTGGCCATTTAATCATTTACAGAGGGATTTCATTCAATTGCCATTTTCTTTTTCTTTTTTTTTTTTTGAAACAGCATCCCTTACCTTGTCACCCAGGCTGGAGTACAGTGGCACAATCTCAGCTCACTGCAACCTCCGCCTCCTGGGTTCAAGTGATTATCCCACCTCAGCTTCCCAAGTAGCTGGGATTATAGGTGTGTGCCACCATGCCTGGATAATTTTTGTATTTTTAATGAAGATGGGGTTTTACCATGTTGGCCAGGCTGGTCTCAAACACCTGACCTCAGGTGATCCACCCACCTCACCCTCCCAAAGGAATTGAACCTCTGATGTGAGCCACTGTGCCCGGCCTGATTGTCATTGTCAATGCATGTCTTCTGGTTGTATTAAAGCTCTCCCATCCAAGAGGGCTGAAGTTATAACAGCAGCTCATTATACCAAAGTGTATTTTCACCAGGTAAAGAAAGCTTTTCACGGTCCTCTGACTGAAGACAATCAACTCCTTCACAATACAGAACCTGAAGATGGGTTAAGGTTCTGAGAACATCGGAAACAAACTGCCCTTGCCATCCACACTGCAGCAAACCTTCAAGACCTTGAACCTTGGATTCATTATCTCACAACTCAGAAAGGTCCTTCTACACTCTTGGAACTACACACCCATTGGAAACCTCAAGGTAAAGCTAACCAGGGAAGCTTCTCCCTAGAAGAATACAGCATCCTTGACATGGACAGCTTTTCCCCAAGATCATGAATCAAGACTTATCTGCTATCATGAGACGCTTATCTGTCCATTTTTCCCTTTGCTTTGTCTCTATGAACAATAGAAGTGAAAAGCTGGCCTGTTGTGTGCACTCATGGGATATACTTTTTTTTTTTTTTTTTNCTCTTGTTTCCCAGGCTGGAGTGCAGTGGCACAATCTTGGCTCACTACAACCTCTGTCTCCCAGGTTCAAGTGATTCTCCTGCCTCAGCCTCCTGAGTAGCTGGGATTACAGGCACCGACCACCATGCCTGGCTAATTATTATTATTTTTTTTGGTATTTTTAGTAGACACGGGGTTTCACCACGTTGGCCAGGCTAGTCTCGAATTCCTGACCTCAGGCTTGTGAAGGATTTTGCAGCCAGTCTTATATATGCACAATCTTATGCCTTGATAGATGGATGATGAAGGCCCAAAGTAGAGAGAAACTTTATAGTACATTTATTGCCTCATACTCAGTCAGAAACAGAACATTCGTCCACTCTTCTTAACCTACGCCATGGTTTAAAGAGGACATTGCCAGGAGGTCTTTATTTTTCTAGATGGGCATCATTTGTTAGGCCTCTTTTTTCCATGGTTTGGAGTAAATGAACAATAATTAGAAATTTGCCCTTCATGATAGACTCTTAGCAGATTCTACTGGAAAGGCTATTGTATTAGTCCATTCTCGAACTGCTATAAAGAACTACCTGAGATGGGGTAATTTATAAAGAAAAGAGGTTTAATTGGCTCACAGTTCCACAGGCTGTCCAGGAAACATGGCTGGGAAACCTCAGGAAGCTTATGATCATGGTGGAAGGTGAAGGGGAAGGAGGCACATCTTACATGGCCAGAGCAGGAGCAAGAGAGAGAAGGGCGAGGGCCACACATTTATAAACAACCAGATTTCATGAGAACTCACTCATTATCATGAGAACAGCAAAGGGGAAGTCTGCCCCCAGGATCCAACCACCTACCGCCAAGTCCCTCCCCCAACATTGGGGATTACAATTCCAACATGAGATTTGGACAGGGACACAAATCCAAACCATATCAGCTATGGTTACACAACAGACTTTGTGATAGTGACATCAATGACTTAAGTTTTGGTCACCCTCTCCCAATTGAAAGGATGACCAAAAGGGAAAAATTGTTAAATCAAGTTTAGCCAAAGCTGCCACCTTAAGTATTTTAAGTTCAGCCTAAAGGTTTCTCTGTACATAGTGAACTACAATCTAAATGAAGCTGTAAGTAGACTGTATTCTACTCTCGTGCTGATCACCAAGTTTTGGCCAATAAAAGGGGGCCAACTGTTCACACCATGCGCAAATAAGGCAAACACCAAGCTGTCACCAATCCAGCTATTTCTGTACCTCGCATCTGTTTTCTTTATGTAACTTTACTTTTTCTGTCCA
This sequence comes from Cebus imitator, assembly GCF_001604975.1. Classification (NCBI taxonomy): domain Eukaryota; kingdom Metazoa; phylum Chordata; class Mammalia; order Primates; family Cebidae; genus Cebus; species Cebus imitator. The sequence goes on from NW_016107903.1 coordinate 694,448, forward strand.
GAAATCTTCAACCACGTGGTTGCACTGGAGCCTCTCTGAGCCTACTCTGGCTCAGGGGACTGCCTGATTTGTAAATTATTCTTTGCTCAATTACACTCTGTTCAATTTAATTTGGCTAAGGATTTCCTTTTAACACTTTGTGCCAATAAAATGAAATGAAATCTGAGATGATCCTAAGAAACCAGCAAGCTTCTGGCTGTCCTACAAAGCCTAAGTCAGCTCATCTGTCTGTCATATTCTGGAGAAAGGAATCAGAACCCAGGCTTCTGTCCACCCCCTCAACACCAGAGGCCTCCTGGTGCGATCACTGTCTCCAGAGAGAGCCACCATCAGTTCTTCCCTCTGTTGTATGCATGGCACCCAGCTATCCAGAAGTGGCATCTATAACATCCCCCCAGAATTTGAGCTAGCCTGTGACTGCTTAACCAATAGCCTGTAGCAGAAATGACTCTGTGCCACTTCTAGCCTTTAAGAGTGTTGACCTAAAAGAAAAGGCTGAGGCAAAAATGTAATTATCGTAAGAGTTTATCTGAGCCAAGATGAGGACAGTTGCCTGGAAGACTCAGACCCAAGAAACCGTTGAGCTGAGCTCTGTTTGACCTGTGTTACAAGCAAGCTTTTAAAGGCAAAAAAAGGTGATAAGAAGTGGGCTGATACAAAGCTGCTTCTCAGAAATTCTCATTGGTTTACAGAAATAAGATTGATTGGTGTTTGGCCATAGAGTATGAGTGATGGTATCTAGTGGTGGCCCAGCACTTTGCGAGCTGAGGCGGGTGGATGACCTGAAGTCAGGAGCTCAAGACCTGCCTGGCCAACACGGCAAAACCCCATCTCTACTAAAAATACAAATATTAGCTGGGTGTGGCGGCACATGCCTGTAATCCTAGCTACTCAGGAGGCTGAGGCAGGAGAATAACTTGAACCTGGGAGGCAGAGGTTGCAGTGAGCCAAAGTCATGTCACTACACTCCAGCCTGGGCAACAGAGTGAGACTCCCTCTCAAAAAAAGAAGGAAAGAAAAAGAAATGTGTAGCTGCTTTTGGTGACAGGCTCTCTAGAGCCCACACCACAAGCAGCTTAATTCAAGGGCAATGTGCGACACAACAGCTGCCTCATTCTTATGCTTCCGTGAGCCTGACAATCTTGAGGAGGCTCACATTCCTCAGGTTAAAAGTTCATTTTTGTTCTCAGGAGGGTTGGCAGCAACTGGAGTCCTGCTCCTCCCAATTGGAAGCCAGCCTCCATGTTGTGAGGAAGCCCAGGTAGCCGCATGCGAAAGGGCCAAGCCCCTCAGCCAACAATCCCAGCCAACCTTCCAGCCATCGGCCAGCAGCAAATGTGAGGGAGCCATTGTGGAGACCACAGCATGTGGAGCAGAGACAATTAGTTTCACTGAAACTAACTGTAAAATTGTGAGCAAATCAATAATTATTGTTTTTGGCTTTTTTTCTTTTTTTGAGATGGAGTCTCCCTCTGCTGCCCAGGCTGGAGTGCAATGGCGGGATCTCAGTTCACTGCAACCATTGTCTCCTGGGTTCAAGCAATTCTTATGCCTCAGCCTCCCAAGTAGCTGGAATTATAGGTGTGTTCCACCTGGCTAATTTTTGTATTTTTAGTAAAGATGTGGTTTCACTGTGTTGGTCAGGCTGGTCTTGAACTCCTGACCTCAGGCGACTCTCCCGCCGCCTTGGCTTCCGAAAGTGCTGGGATTACAGGCATAAGCCACTGCACCTGGCCAATAATTGTTGTTTTAAGGCACTAATCTTTGTGGTAGTTTTTGTGTGTTTATGTTTGTTTTTGCAGCAACAGGTAACTGAAATACTTGGGAAGCTCCCCAAGTAGCCCCATGAGAGAAATAAAATTTCAAGCCCCTCCCTGGCCTGATAACTGACTGAACCATCTCTTGGCCAAGGGAACCCCAGAGACACCTTGGAATCTGAGTTCCCTGCCCTGGCAGGATGGGAGGTTGAACATGCCTTGTTATCCCCCTTTCCCCACTAACCGTGTAATGGCTTTCTTCCCTAAGGGCTGAACTGAAGCCAGCCCTTTCAAAAGATTCCACCAATTCTTTTCTGGTTTTTCTAGAAGAAAGAAAAAAACCCCGGCTCCTCCACTGATGTTAACCAACTGCCTGACACTGCCCCTCTTTTTCTGCTTAATAAGAGACTCCCAACCTGGCCAGTCTACGGAGGACATGCACAGAGGTTTTTTGTGTCCTCTGTTTCACCTTTTGACATCAGAGGACCATAAACTCCACCCTTAGAGCATGCTAAGGCTGCCATTTTTTTGTGCAACGCACCCATGAAGGAATATGAAGCTCAATTGCACATGCATACATTTTCATAAATATTTATTTCATAAATATTCATGACTCCTCCTACAGCTTATTGAATATGTAGATTTGGCCACCCTGGTCAGCATAAATTCCTGTCTTATTCTTCCCACCCTCAAAGTGTCTGTTTCCGGCTTCTGGTTGGGTGCTACACTTCCCAGCCTGTCAACATGGCCACCCTGCAGGCTGCAACACTATGAGAAATGAAATTCTCCTTTCCAAGTTTATGAACCTCCATTCTTCCACTGACACACAGAGGCCTTTCCCACGAAGTTTTAGGCACAGTAGATAGCACCTCCCTTCCTTCCCACTAGGGGTGGGGGGACTCAGCATGGCCACAGATCTCTCCGAGGAACTCTCTTTGCAAGGCATTCTCCCTCCCTGCAGTCTACTGCCTGTTTATATCCCTGACCTGCCTGAAAAGTACAAAAGATGTGGAACTGTTTCTTTAAATTTTCTTTTTAAAATTTAAGGTGTACTGGCTGGGCATGGTGGCCCATGCCTGTAATCCCAGCACTTTGGGAGGACAAGGCAGGAGGACCACGTGAGCCCAGGAGTTCTAGACTAGCCTGGCAACATAGCGAGACCTCATCTCTATTTATTAAAAAAAAAATCTGGATGTATGGGAACTCTGTCTCATGATCACTTAGATGTCAAATATCTCTCACATTAGTCCTCAGTTAAATCTGAAGCCCCAAGAACCTCATGTTCAGATCCTGTGACAGAGTCCAGGATTGGCTAGACTTCAGGCAGAAGTATTGCACAGAGCAATCATTTTTCAAAATTTTTTTCAATACCGACACATCCTGGCAGAATTTTATTTGAAGGCCTAAACTAGTTAGAGGTTATGCCCCAGTTGAAGAGACCTGGGGACTCTTTCCTGCCTCCCGTAGTGACTCCTAAAATGACATAAGTGCCCTCAGTTCTGCAGAACACAATTTTAACACTACCAGTGTAAGGCAAAGAACCTGGCTTTGGAGCAGGTAAACCTCTCTGAACCTCAATGTCTTCATCTGTAAAACGTGGAGAACGAGAATAAATAATCATACCTACTTCACAGATTGTTAGGAGAGTTCAATGAAATGAAGAGCGTGAGTGTGTCTGTGCAAAAGGAGACTGTCGAAATGACTGCGGAAGCCAGGGACTGATAAAACACTGAAAACCGGCACGTGGACCAAGCTGGCGGTGACTGAGAGGACCCAACATGGTGCCGGATTTGACCTAGATTTCTCCTAGAACCTCATTATCTGCTCATTAGCATACAAATCAGACACCCACCAGTGCCATGACAGTTCCTGGAACACCCATATTTAGTATAAAAATGGGTGGCACTGCCATTCCAAGAAATCTCCACCTTTTTCCAGGAATTTTCATGAATATTCCACCCCTTGGTTAAAGAAACCCGTAAAGACAGAAACCCCAAACCTCCTAGTGTGACTCTCTTGAGTCTACCCACACTCCCTTTTCTTGAGTGTGTACCTTCACTTTGCGATAAATCTCTGTATTTTCACTATTTTCTGACTCATCCTTGAATTTCTTCTCATGATGGTGTCAAGAGCCCAGACACTGGCTGGGGGCGAGATCCCTCCAGCATTTGGGGAGCAGGTCACTGGTGTTGCTCCCTTGCAATCACTGTGGAGTAACGCTAAATGCTGTACATGCACCATTTTTTTTAACCCCAGAACAACTCCCTGCGGGTAGACACTGTTGCAGGAGAGCAGCGACTATCTGGGCTGGTGGTGTGGGCAGTAAGAAGAAATTCGTCAAGTCAGGTACAGATAAAGAGAGGCAGATGAGCCGGGCGCGGTGGCTCAAGCCTGTAATCCCAGCACTTTGGGAGTCCGAGGCGGGTGGATCACGAGGTCAAGAGATCGAGACCATCCTGGTCAACATGGTGAAACCCCGTCTCTACTAAAAATACAAAAAATTAGCTGGGCATGGTGGCACG
>NW_016107903.1:698922-731711 GCF_001604975.1 Cebus imitator
GAAAATACGTTGCAAGGAAGCAATGGGCAAGTTAGCAAGAGAGGAGTTGACTTCGAGGAGACAAAGGCTCGCTGGAGACTTTATAGGCTAGTGCTTGTGCTGCGTGCTGAAGAGGGCTATGCAGTGCTGATAACGCCAAGGTTGCGGTGAGCTAACTTGCAGGTGTCTGGTGATAGCTGGGTGCAGCAAGATTGTGAGTTATCTCCACAGGAGGGCTATGTGTCCTGGACCACGAAGAAAGGCAGACTCATAGCTTATCTGTTGTTTTTTTTGCTTTCCCCTCATCCTGCCACCCTGACTCCTTTTCCCTAATGAGGACTCTACAGATACCCCTTTTACAAGTTACCCCTTTCTACAAGTTAGAACGCTGAGGTTCAGCAAGGTTAACACAGCAATTTCCAAGTTTGGCTGACCATCAGAATAACTGGGGAGCCCTTAAAATGCACATTCCCAGGCCTCCCCACCCCCACAGACCAACAGAACCAACCCTTAGTTTTGTAGGGTCCGAGATCACACACCTCCCCAGTGGGAAGACAGAGCTGGGACTGGGGTGAGGCAGGCGAGGCCCTCGCTGTCAGGTGCCCGTCTGCCTGTGACCTAGAGAGCACAGGCCTCCTTCCAATGTGCACCTTTGGTCTCACCCAAGACCCGCCCATAGCAAAGCTGGTATTGGGATTCCAGATCTGCCTGCAGAAAGTCCACACCCTTAGCCACAAAAGTATGATTATTAATACTGCAGCCCCAGGATGCCTTAGGGCAGGGATTCTCAAACCGGAGCCCACATCCAAATCACCTGGAGTGCTTGTTAAAACGGAGTGCTGGGCCCCATCCTGTTTCTGAGTCATCAGGTCTGGTTGGGGCTGAGTATTTACCTTTCTGACAAGATCCCAGGTGGAGCTGATTCTGCCGGCCCAGATACCAGACTTAGAGATTCGCCGCCTGAAGGTGGAAGGAGCCCGCATCTTGAGCAAGAGTTCCCTTCTCTAGATTCTTCTCTCAGAGTCTATGATGAAATGCGCTGGGCAGCTGGATTGCCTGACCCTACAGCCCTGAAACTCCAATTCCAAGTCGTAGTAAATTCCCTCATCGCTCACCTGCACCCAAGCATCTTGATGCAGGGATTCTACACTGGTCCCCGTTCCAGTAAGGAAATAGTATCCTAGGAAAGGGTCTAAGATTTGACAGCAGGGAGGGGTCAGGCCTTAGCAAGGTCAGCACTGATAAAGTCTCTGGCTTCTGACCATTCTGTTGGCTCCATCATCCACATGAGGGCTTCTGGGATGGTGCTGTTGAGTTCCTGTTCGTCTCTGTGCGTTTTGTAGCCCCACATTTACGTGGCTGTCTGGGGAAAGGAGAACCTGGTCTGACCGTTGCTAGGGGTGCTCCCTCTGTGAGTGATCATCCTGACAGCAGTTGCAGACATTTCCACTAATTAGTTAATTTTATGTGTACCTAGTTAGTGCCCTAAAAGCAAATCTACAAATTAATGGCAGTTCACATGCAAATGAATGAAATTCACAAAATCCCCAGACTATGGTTTTGGTTTTCATTTTTAAACAGGCCTGCAGCCCATGGACCAGCACTGGGTATTTCCTTCTCATCCTCAAAAAAAAAAAAAAAACATTTCTGATTCACTGAGCACCTAATTGCACAGCTCATAAGGGAAGTTCCTTCTAAAATGAAAACCCAGCATCCTGCGGGCATCGGCAGGATGCCTTACTCATTTCCACCTGTTACCAATTGCAGACTCAGCTGCCAGCACCGCTCTCCTCAGCACCCTTATTTCCCCCACCTGTCTGACCTCTGACCCTTGACCCTTACCTCTTCCTCCCAATGTCCTTATTTGAATCTGGGCCCACTATGATTGGGGAAAGAGCTCTGAAGAAGGTGTCAAGGACATGTGGTTTCACCTGCTAACCAGCTGCACGCATCTAGTAGTTACCTTTCCTCTTTAGGCTTTGGTTTTCTCATCTAAATATCTATGAGGGTAACAGGAGGATGGTTTCTCCTCAGGAAAATGGAAGGCCCTGCTGGGAAGAGGAATCAAGACAGGAAATGAGATAGCCCTTGGGTCAGGAGAGGAAGGACCTGCTCTGGGGCTTTGGGAATTGGACTCGGAGGGGCTGGGAGGGCAGGAAGCAGTTCTGGCCTAGGGCGAGCTGGTCCTGGCTAGTCAGAAGGGAGACTTGTGGCATCACTGAGTCGCCATTTTGGTTTTTGCTGGCGGCTGTGGTGAGGGACCACTTCTCACCTCAAGGTGATGTCAAGAGTTCTCGAAGCTCCTTCTCCTGAGTCATGGGGAGAACTGGCCCAAGCTGGCCGGAGACTGACTTGTGACCCATTGTGTGTGCATGAGTTCAGAGACATCAGTCTCCAAGACTCTGTGGCCATGGCGCCCAGGCTAGGTCGAGGCTAACTATAACCCTGCAGAGGAGTCCTTATCCCAGTTCTGAGCCCCGAGAAACCACTGTGGCATGGGAGGCAGGCCTCGGCAGCCTGGACTCTTCCTGCAGAGACAGGGTCCCTGCCCTTGAGACAGTTCCTGAGTGGACATGGTGTACTACTGGCCATGGGCTTGTTGGTAGCAGCCACGACTGAGAGTAGCCTTTTAGGCCTCTTTGTTTCTTCTCAGGGAGCTGAAGTTACCATGACTAGGAAGCACCCAGGGGTCCTTAGATTGGCTATGGGAGGAGTTCCAGGGAGGACTTTTTAAAAGAGACCATGCCTTGTAAGAAGGACATTTAAAATAATTAGTGTGTTGGGAACATGGAGTCACTTCTTTAGACCTTAAAAAATAATTTCTTGGCCGTGCACAGTGGTTCATGCCTGTAATCCCAGCATTTTGGGAGGCCAAGGTGGGTGGATTGCCTGAGGTCAGAAGTTCAAGACCAGCCTGGCCAACATAGCGAAACCCCGTCTCTACTAAAAATACAAAAAATTTGCTGGGTGTTCTGGTGGTCACCTGTCATCCCAGCTACTCGGGAGGCTGAGGCAGGAGAATCGCTTGAACCCAGGAGGCAGAGGTTGCAGTGAGCCGAGATCAGGCCATTGCATGGGCAACAAGAACAAGACTCTGTCTCAAATAATAAGTTATTTTCATTTAAGTGGGTAAAGCAAGACATTTGGTTAAGAGAACTAGCCTATGATCTTATGGGTTACCAGCAATCACATTCCATGATTCTGTGAGATGTCCCAGATCCCTTACTTAATTGAACTTAGCCAGTGTTACTTATTTAGCACATACCTAGCACAGTGTGCCAGGAACACTTGACATGCATTATTGTCATTATTGTATCTAATGTAACATTTCTTTCCTTTTTCTTTTTTTTTAAAGACAGGGTCTTGCTCTGTCACCCAGGCTAGAATTTACCGGCGTGATCTCAGCTCACTGCAACCTCCACTTCCCGTGGTCAAGTGAGTCTCCTGCCTCAGCCTCCTGAGTAGCTGGGACTACAGGCATGCACCACCAAGCCCAGCTAATTTTTTGTATTTTTAGTAGAGATGCAGTTTCACCATGTTGGCCAGGCTGGTTTCGAACTCCTGACCTCAAGTGATCCACCTGCCTTGGCCTTCTAAAGTGCTGAGATTACAGGTGTGAGCCACTGTGCCCTGCCAGTTGTATCTAATATAATATTTCTGCAAAGCCGGTGCTATCCATATCATACCCTGAAGAATCTGAGGCTCAGCAAAGGTAAGTAATTGACAAGTCATGTAACTTGTAAGGAGTGGAGCCAGGAGTCCAACCAGGCCTGAATGTGACTTCAGAATCCCCTGATTTGCAGCCTAGAGCCTCACTCCTGGGTTCTGTTCCAGGACCAGCCCCACCTGGAGGTCCCTAACTCTGGTGCAAGTCAGGAGCTCACCTTTGTGCATGGAGCAGAGGGACTCTCCCGTCAGTGTGAGGACTGGGCACTGGGAGGCAGCCGACTCACACCTGGGACACTGCTAGGGGAGGGCTGGAGTGAAACACTGGTCCATCCAAGCAGAACCAACACATGGTAGAATGTTTAAAAAGTCCTTTTCAACTGTTGGGCATGGTGGTCACATCTCTCATCCCAGCACTTTGGGAGGCCAAGGGAAGAGGACTGCTTGAATACGAGACCAGCCTGGGCAACATAGTGAAACCCTGTCTCTACAAAAAATAAACAAAACTAGCCAGGTGTGCTGGTGCATGCCTGTAGTCCCAGCTACTCAGGAGGCTGAGGTGGGAGGATGGCTTGAGCCCTGGAGGTGGAGGCTGCAGTGAGCTATGATCCTGCCACCACATCCCAGCCTGTGTGGTAGAGTGAGACCCTGTCTCAGAAAAAGAAAAAAAAAGGCCTTTTCATAGTCTAATTTTTTTGAAATACCCACAACATGGTTAAACAATTCAAATGTATTTTCAAATAGTTTAAAAAAAAAAATGCTGCCCAGCAAGAGGAAAAAATGGGCAAGCAAAGCACCAGTGTTTGTACAGGAATGCCAAAAAAGGAAAGGGGAATAATTTTAAAAATAAAACTTTTTTTTCTTAAGGTGGGCAGAAAAATCTCAAAACATATTGGGAGATTGAAGAAAAGAAAGAGGCACATCCTTGCTCCCAAGCTGGATAGATGGAAGGGTGCCTGGATAGATGGTGAGTCTGGGATTCTCTCTAGAGCCAGGAATGCCCCCCCCATCCCCCCCAGAAGGGTATATTTGAATCTCCTGGGGGCCATTCACTGCCTGCCAACATCCCACTCTAAATTCAACTGCTCTCCAGTTGAAGGTCATCCTATGGCTTTGAGTACTGCTAGGAGTGTGCTAGTGCAGGGGGCAGAGGCAGCAAAGAGTGGGCAGAAAATCAGGGAGAATCGCCCAAGTGTGGGTGACTTAGAAAAAGAGATTTTCCCCTGAGGAATTATATTGATGAAATCTACGCTAGAAAGGTCCAAGTTCAAAGGTCTGCTTACTTTATTATCGTTTTACCCAGAGGAATGTGCCTGTTAGGTTAATATTTATTTTGTTGAATAATCTAGTTTTAGTTATGTCAATAAGAGATAGTGGTAATTTTTAATAGGAAAAAAAGGGAGTTTTGTGGCTAATTTCAGATCTCAAGCCAGAGGTTGTTCCTGAGCTCATTGACTCTACCGCCACCTGGTGGTAGATTCCTGTAGAGCAGGGCTGGCCATTTGGAATCTGGGCCAGAACCCAAGTCTGAGGTTGGAATCCTGATCTGCTCACCCAGGAGCAGAGTGACCAGTTGGACAGAATTCCTCTTTCCCTGAATCTCAATTCCCATATCTTAAAATAGAGACCATAATATCTACTTTTGGGGTTTGTCGTGACAATCAAATGAGTTAACATATATGTAGTGCAGTGTATAGTAAATGTTTAATGAACTATAACAATTAGACTTACTGAAAAAGAACTTGACATCCCCATGGGGTTGTTTCTATTGGTCTGCCATGGAGTTCTGTTCTCACCATTTCTGTAACTGACTGGAGCCAAGCTACAGAAGACATGGCCCCTGCATCGTGGCTGACACTCTGCTGATCAGAGGCTAGGAGAGACTGACAGGTTAGAGGGACAGGCCCAATCTAACCGGTGAAATTTAAGAGGAATGATGCAAGTTCCAAATGACACATGTCTGCCAAGTGCACACATATTGAGAGAGGGACAAAAAAAACCACCAAGTCAAAAACACTGAGGAATTTTGGGAACAGCTCAACAGGAACCAATCAGGTGACACAGGCGCCAAAAACTCTAATTTGATCAACGGCCATGAAGGAACGACATATATGAAAAGTCTTCAAAATGTTCATACATCCTGACCTTGTAATTCCACTATGAGGTATCTACTTAGAGGAGGGAATCATCGGAAACAGTGCATACAAAGATGCTGACTTTGCTGTGATTTATAAAAATGAAAAAGTAGAAACAATAAATGTCCAATAATAGACAAGTCAATTGAACTGTGGTTTATCCATGCCATCCTTTAAATTTTTCAAAGGCAAATGTACATGAAATAAGTAGAGGGGGGTGGTGAGAATCGGGCTCTCAGTAGAAATAGAGGATACATTGATAAAAGGCGCAGCCAGGTAAGATATACAAATTAAAAGCCTATATGCATCTAATAAGATGGCTTCAAAATACATAATGCAAAAATTGACAACACTGCAAGGGGAAATGAACGGGTCTAAATTTAAAGTAGGAGATTTTAATACATCTCTGCCAGTAATTTATAGATCAAGTCGACAAAAAAAAAAAAAAAAAAAAAAAAGAAAAAGTCAGGAGACTGCTTTGAGTAATAACTCTGTTTACTGCAATACCTCAGCCTCAGTGAATTGATTTTGTCTGTGCACCTATCAGGCAATTACAATAATTTGTTAGAATGACTCACAGACCCAGGGAATGCTTACTTATTATTCCTGATTTATTACAAAGGAAAATTTAAAGGATACCAATAAACACCAGATGGAAGAGATGTGAGAAATAAAAATAAAATCCCAAGTACCTCCAACAATAACAATGAAATCGGTAAGAAAAAAAGAGGGCCGGGCATGGTGGCTCATCCCTGTAATCCCAGCACTTTGGGAGGCTGAGGCAGGCAGATTGTTTGAGCCCAGGAGTTCCAGACCAACCTGAGCAACACAGGGAGACCTCCATCTCCACGAAAAATTAAAAAATAAACCAAGTGTGGTGGTGTGAGCCTGTAAGTCCTAGCTACGAAGGAGGCAGAGAGGTGAGAGGATCACTTGAGCCCAGGTGGTTGAGGCTGCAGAGAGATCACGCCACTGCACTCCAGACTGGGCGACAGAGCAAGACCCTGTCTCTAAAACAACAACGAAATTACATACAGGAGATTTATAAAACTTGACTACACACACACACACACACACACACACACACACACACAAGCAAACCAACTATTTCAGTATGTGGGGCTAAATTCTAAGGGGAAGTACAGGGAGTTTAGGGAGTCAGAGACTCTTCAATTAGAGGCTCAAGGAAGATTTCCCAGAGAAGGTTATGACTGGGCTGAGTTTGTGAAGACAAGTTATCCAGCGAAAGGCGTGAGGCTGGAGGCTGAGCTATCTCAGGCAGGGGTGGCAGCGGGTCTGAGGGCCCCTAGGCAAACAGAGTGAATTTAGGGAACCACAATTCCCTTCCCAGAATTCACCTTTGCTTCCAGGCAGGAGCACTGACATGCATCTGCAGGTGCCCCACTAAAAGCTATGGGTCAGTTTCCATCTCTAACAGGAGATGGGGGTCTTCAGTTACCACCAAGCCAGGGCATGTCCCCCAGAAAGGAGCATGAGCTGGGCTGGAAAAGGAGCTACCCAGAGCTCCAGTGTAAGGCAGGCTTGGGGAGCTCCCTGCAGGTGGGGCAGGACACAGGACTCCTGAGGCCCCACCACCTCCTAAGGAAGCCCCCGCCCCATCCTCCGCTAGTTCTAAAAAGCCTGGAGGGCCTCCCTGCAGTCTGGTTCAAGTGACAGGGACTCCCAGCCCGGGCCCCGCCCATGCTCACACATAGTTTCTCTGGGGTTCAGGCCATCTGTTAACACAGCTATCACTGGCTTCCTGCTCACCATGCCAAGGTGTCACATACATGAGCTCAGGTCTAGGGAAGAACTCTAGAGGGATTTGCAACACTACCTGTCCAAAGTCCCTGAGTAAGTGAAACACAGTGTTTAGCCCAAACCTTCATTTTAGCTAAGTGCCCTCCTGTGTCCTCCGGCAGAGCCACTCAGTGGACCCTCTCAGCTGGTGTGGGGCCTCACTTTACCCTCCTTTCAGTCCCCCATTCCTGACTACTGAGCAGGCAGGGAGATGTGAGAGCCAGAAAGACGTGGGCAAGCCACACAGGCCCATTAGTTCAGTAGCTGTGGAGAGAGAGGCCATTAAGGAAGGAGTCCTGTCTGGAAATCAGAAACCTGTACTGACAGGCTGTGTGACCAGGAGCAAGTCACTTCCCCTCTCTGGTCTTCAGTTTCTTCCTTTGTAAAATGACAAGAAATCATCTCTAAGCTTATTTCTAGCTGAAAATTCTCAGATCTTTTTTAAAGTATTGGGTCCATTTCAAGAGTCAACTTAGTTTTTTTTTTAGGTGAGGGACAGGGTCTCTGTTGCCCTGGTTGGTCTCAAACTCCTGGGCTCAAGGGGTTCTCTGCCTCAGCCAGCTTCAGACGTTCTTAATAGGAGGATATTGTCCCTCTTGTTGCTTTTCCGGGGCTGTTGTGAGGTGGAAGCAACAGAGACCGGCATCCTTGAGCCACTGCTGAGCCATGACTAGGAATTAGACTTTGCAAAGGAGCTGTGTGCAGTGGCTCACACCTGTAGTTCCAGCACTTTGGGAGGCTCAGGGAGGAGAGCTTGAGCCCAGGAGTTTGAGACCAGCCTGGGCAACGTGGCAAGACCCTGTATCCACTAGAAAAAAAAAAATTATCTGGGTTTTGTGGCACGTGCCTATAGTCCCAGCTCCTAGGGAGGCTGAGGTGGGAAGATCACTTGAGCCTGGGAGGCAGAGGCTGCAGTGAGCCAAAACTGCACCACTGCACGCCAGCCTGGTGACAGAGGGGGACCTTGTCTCAAAAAATGACTAACCAACCAAAAAAACCCCAAACGATGATGTAGTGAATATCTCGGTGTTTGAATGAGCATATCTGTAGGCTAAATTTGATGGGGATTCTTTAAAATAAGGTTGTATATCTTATTTTAGGGTAATTAGCCTCCCAAGCAGCTGAGACTACAGGAGTGTGCCACCCAGTTTGGCTTTTTTTTTTTTTTTTAAATAGAGATGGTGTCTTACTATGTTACCCAGGCTGCTCTCAAACTCCTGGGCTCAAGCAATCCTCCTGCCTTAGCCTCCCAAATGCTGGGATTATAGGCATGAGCCACCACACCTGGCCATCATCTGCGATAGTCCCAAACGAGAAATCACTGTCATTTTCATTACTACGAGGCAAATGAAATCAATTATGATCTACCAAAGAGATTGGGGCATCTGTACTGACCTGGGCCGATCTTCAAGATATATGAAGTGTGTACTGTATTCCACCATTTGTGTGTGCTGTTGGAGAAGGCACACGTCTGTATATAATAGGTAATTTCTGGAAGGATGCACAGGAAACTGGTAACAGTGGTTTCCTCTGTGGAGAAAATGGGGGGACTGAGGGGCAGGGAACGAGGACACAGCTTTTCACTTGTAGGCCTTTAGCACCATTTGAATTTTTGTTTTTCCATCTCTCCATCTCCATATATTAACTTGAAAATCTTTCTTCTGGTAATATAGCAATTATAGCAATTGACTTTAAATGTGAAAACAACCTTGTATTCTGAGATAAACTCTATTTGGTCATGATGCATCATAGTCCGAATATTGCTGGATTCAATTAGCTAATAGTTCAATGATTTTTGCATCTGTGTTCATGTGTTTAGGTAGTCACTTTCTGCCTCAGCCTCCCGAGTAGCCAGGACTACAGGCACGTGCCACCATGCCCAGCTAATTTTTTGTATTTTTAGTAGAGACGGGGTTTCACCATGTTGACCAGTATGGTCTTGATCTCTTGACCTCGTGATCCACCCGCCTCGGCCTCCCAAAGTGCTGGGATTACAGGCGTGAGCCACCGCGCCCGGCCAGCTTTTTCTTTCTTAAATGTTTAATAGAACTCACCAATAAAGCGATCTGGACCTAAAGTTTTCTTTGGAGATTTTTTTTTAAGAGATGGGGTCTGACCTTGTTTCCCAGGCTGAACTCAAAATCCTGGGCTCAAGTGATCCTTCTGTCTCAGCCTCTCAAGTAGCTGGGACTGTAGAAAGATTTTTTTATAACAAATTTCTTTTATATAGAGCTACTCAGGTTTTCTGTTTCATCTTATGTACATTTTAGTAAGTTCTATATCTCAAGGAATTGATTGATTTCATCTATTGGTTTAAAATTGTTCGTATTTCCTTCTTTTTTAATGTCTGTAAGACCTATAATAACATCTCCTATTTCGTTGCTGATAATTTGTGTTTTATCTTTTTTTTCTTAGTTTTGCTAGGGGTTTATTCATCTTCTCAAAGAAACAACTGTGGCTTTGTTAAATTTACTGTTCATCTGTTTTCAATGTCATTGATTTTGCTTCTATCTTTAATATTTCCTTTCTTCTTACTTTGCTTTTCCTCTAGCTACCTTCTTTCCAATATATAGATATTTAAAGCTATTAAATATATCACTGGGGAAGCAAGTACAATCTACTAATTTAGCCTTTTAGTATTTTATTTCTCTGGGTTACTTAAACTTGAAATATATTTCTAATTCTTTTTTTAGAGAAAACTTTATTTTTTAATTTTTTTAAAGAAGGCTACATTGGTAAGAATTTAGAGAAAACTTTCTAGGAGAATCAGGAAATACTACCCATGGTGGGTGGGAGTATACATAAAAAATCTAGAGAATGATTGTAAGGATATAAAAAAACCTAATATTCCTGTTACTGTTCTTTTTCATTCCATTCCAAGCTGTGTTTATTCTACAGATACTTTAATTTTAGGAAACTTTAGTTCCTTTTTGAATGCTATGTTTTAATTACCAGTGACTCATTCATCTATACTCATGTTTTTGGATACAAATGAAGGTTAAGTATGACTCTGGTTAATTTAATGCTTTAACTATACCATACCAACTGCATCATTAATTCACTGTCAAGATGCAATCTTCTTTTGCTACTAATTACATTAATCACTTTTCTTTAGTTATTGCTTATATTACCTTTGGGGAACTAATTCCATCTTTTTAATAATTCATTTTAATTTCTGATTTTTTTTTTTTTTGAGACGGAGTTTCACTCTTGTTACCCAGGCTGGAGTGCAATGGCGCGATCTCGGCTCACCGCAACCTCCGCCTCCTGGGTTCAGGCAATTCTCCTGCCTCAGCCTCCTGAGTAGCTGGGATTACAGGCACGCGCCACCATGCCCAGCTAATTTTTTGTAGTTTTAGTAGAGACGGGGTTTCACCATGTTGACCAGGATGGTCTCGATCTCTTGACCTCGTGATCC
This sequence comes from Cebus imitator, assembly GCF_001604975.1. Lineage (NCBI taxonomy): Eukaryota > Metazoa > Chordata > Mammalia > Primates > Cebidae > Cebus > Cebus imitator. The sequence continues at coordinate 709,921 of NW_016107903.1, forward strand.
ACCCGCCTCGGCCTCCCAAAGTGCTGGGATTACAGGCTTGAGCCACCGCGCCCGGCTTAATTTCTGATTTTTAAATACTGAAAAGGTTTATTAAAGGTTATTTTCTTTATACTTATTCTGGATAGTACAAAAAATTCCATCATAAATTTTTTTTTAAAGGAATAATTGTGCTGTAACATGAAACAATTTTCAAAAGGAACCCCAGTCAAAATATTCCTAAATATACATATAACCAAATGTATGTTTGTATATTTTAGAGAAAATAACAGAACTTTTTTTCTTATTTTAATTGTAGACAGAGACTTGCTATGTTGCCCAGGCTGTTTTGAACTCTTAAGTTGGCCTAAAGTTGCCTGAGCCTCCCAAAGTGCTGGGATTACAGGCATGAGCCACTGCACCGAGTCTAGTTTTCTTAAAACATTTTTTTTGTTTTTTTTGAGACAGGATCTCGCTATGTGGCCTGGGCTGGAGTGCAGTGGTGCAATCATGACATACTGTACCCTCGAGCTCCCGGGTTCAAGTGATCCTCCCACCTAAACCTTCTGAGTAGCTGGGTAGGGATTACATAGGTGTGCACCACCACACTCAGCTAATTTTTATATTTTTTGTAGAGATGGGGTTTCACCATGTTGCCCAGGCTGGTCCTGAACTGGGCTCAAGCAGTCGAACCACCTCAAAGTGCTGGGATTACAGGCATGAGCCACTGAGTTTAAAGCATTTGTGAAACATAGTTAATAACGGCCTTCTCAAATTAAGTCTGCTAGCAGAAAAAAGTCTAACATTTTACACTGAGTCCAAAGCTAGTTTGGGGAAAAGACTTTTGATCTTTAAATGCCAAGGGAAAAGGTATCTTATCTCAGTCAAGAGATGATACAATTCAGTGGAATGAAACGTGTACCTACACAGATGACTTTTGCTTCTACCAGTTTTATCTTTTACAAAGCCCTGACGTGGCTTGGTACAGTGTGGCTCCTGCCTGTAATCTCAGCACTTTGGGAGCCAAGCAGGGAGGATCGCTTGAACACAGGAGTTTGAGACCAGCCTGTGCAACACAGCGAGACTTTTTTTTTTTTTTAGTTGAGGTATCACAGCAACACAGTGAAACTGCATCTTTACAAGAATAAAATAGCCAGGCATGGTGGTGTACATCTGTAGTCCCAGCTACTTGGGAGGCTAAGGTAGGATCACTTGAGCCCCCAGAGGTTGAGGCTGCAGTGAGCCATAATTGTGCCACCATACTCCAGCCTGGGTGACAGAGTGAGACCCTGTCTCGAAAAACACAGGCTGGGTCTGGGTGGCTCACACCTGTAATCCCAGCACTTTGAGAGGCTGAAGCGGGAGGATTCCTCGAGCTCAGTTCAGACCACCCTGGCCAACATAGTGAGACTCTGTCTCTATTTTTTTTTTTAAAGTAAAACAAACAAAAACAAAAAATTCCATGATCCTTTTGTGGTTTGTAAACATGATGGCTGGGTTCATAAACATGATGATTGGGTGTTTACACACGTGTGTGAGATGTGCCTCCCTCAAAGCTTGTTACAATTCAACCATTACCCATCTGACATTAACACACACACACACACACACACACACACACACACACACACAGAGAGAGAGAGAGAGTAAATTTAAAAATCATGTCTCATTTCAGCATCTTATATTTTTAAAAACCAGTATTTTGGTAGATTACAATAACAAATTTATACTGTTAATGACTTTTTTTTTTCTTTCCTCAACTTTTGTTTTAGGTTAGGAGATACCTGTGTAGGTTTGCTACATGGGTAAATTATGTGTTGCTGGGTATTTGTGTACAAATGATTTTAACACTCCGGGAGTGAGCATAGTACCCAACAGCAAGTTTTTTGACCCTCGCCTTTCTCCCACCCTCCCACCCGGCCCTCTCAAGTAAGCCCTGGTGTCTGTTGTTCCCATCTTTGTGTTCATGTGTACTCAATTGTTTAGCTCTCACTGATAAGTGAGAACATGTGGCATTAATCACATTAAAACCCAGTATGACAGATATCATTTTCTTACAGAGCATCGTATGGATCACCCTGTTAACAGAAATCATCTGAAAATCAGCACAATATTTCATTTATTTATTGTATAAGTTTGGCGAACAGCACAAAAATCCAGCAACATTTAAAACATAGAAAAAAGTCAAATGCTAAACAGGACTGGGGATTTTTTTTTTTACTTCATTAGAAATAACAAGTACACATTTTAAGATTCTGCAAAGCTAGCAAAATGAAGATGCTTGTCTTCTGAATATATACCACAAACACACATATAAAAAAACAATATAATTTATCTTTACAAAAATTACAGCCAAGCAATAGAAAAGAAGAATGTTAATGAAGATAGCAACAGATGTTTAGTACATACACCTTACACATTGAAATGCTACATCTTGTACCCTGAAATGCCATGTGTAGAGAGCCAAGCAGAGTAAATTTAGGCTCATTACTGAGGTTAAGAATAATTTGAAAAGAATTTAATTATACTGTCTATATAGCAATTGCTAGAAGATGACAATGTATTCCACCATATATCTGAGAAGTTGAGTCTTCTTTGTTGGCAGTATAAAATTTCTGACCAGTATCAAAATTCTGGTAACACACAAATTGAAGGCATTTTCTAGTGTATGCAAATGTTAAAGGGGCATCAATGAATGTGAAAGAAAATCTCAGATTTTTCACATCAAGTTTCTGCTGAGCTTTGTCAAACCAAATACCTCAGCTATAAGGCAAGAGAAAATAACTTCCTATAATAGATTAGTGGATCTTACCAAGTAAATATAGGAATTCAATCTTAGGGAAAAATTCCCTACATTAATAGATCTGAAATAGTTGGCCTTGAAACAAACATCTAGAAATTAACAAACATTCTGACATTCAGTCATTGGTTCAGAAGCCTAACAATCTGTTGGTATATATTATTAAATTAACTTTTTGGAATCAGCACCAGTCCCCAAAACCTCAAATTATAATATTTAATCTTCATTAAAATACATCTTTTTTGTGCTACATTAACACAGCTACAATTAAGTTAAAGAAAGCTGAATTTATTCAACTTATTGTATATGTTTATGTATACTAGGTAGTGACTTAAATTCTTTTATTTACTTGTGCTTCTGTTTTGGGGCACTTTGATTGGAGAAAAATTCATTTCACAGGATTACATCTTGCTAAAACATTCCTTAGCATTGGTCCAAACTTGAATTCCCTAAAAATAAAAATAAAAACTTTAAAATGTGTGTTTGGAAGGAATCTGAAAACCCAAGTACTTGGCTTAGTGATACACTAAGTGTTGCTTTTTGGAATAATTAACAAGTTGAGCAAATACGGCACTATTTTGGGAAATGGCTAACATAAGCAAATGTCTAATGCTTCCAAAAAGAGAACAGGAATCTCTAATACAAACTTTTCTTCAAAATGGAGAAGGAACTCCTACAACTTGTTAAAAAACTGAGTTAATTCATTTTCTATCACATACTCAGGTAGTTTCCATTTGTAAATCAAACAAGTTTTCAGTCATTTTTTGTTTCTTTTTTTTTTTTGGAGATAGGGTCTTACTCTGTTGCCTAGGCTGGAGTACAATCACAGCTCTTTGCAGCTTCAACCTCCAAGGCTCAAGGGGTCCTCCCACCTCAGCCTGCCAAGTAGTTGGGACCATGGGTGCAAACCACCACATCTGACTTATTTTTTTGTATTTTTTTTTAAATGGGATCTCACTATGTTGCCCAGGCTGGTCTGGAATTCCTGGGCTCAAGCAATCCGCCTGCCTCTGCCTTCCAAAGTGCTGGGATTACAGGTGTGAGCCAGTGTCCGGCCCGGCTTTTTCAATGGAATATTTGAAACAAAAAACTTTATTAGTCTAACAAATATAAATTCAGTTATTAAATTATTACTCCAATAACTAAAATGTTGACAAAAACTAATGTGCTAAATTATTGAATACTTCTTAATACTTGAAGTTACTTAGCACAAAGCTATAGATGGCCTAATATGTATAAACAAAAATACATGTTTATAGAGCTGTAACAGTAAAACTTAAGGTTTTTTTTAAAATAAGGTATTTTTTCAATAAATACGATTCTCTAATAATTGCAAATTTATGAGAAAGGAACTTTTTCTTTAAGTATTAAAGTGTGTCATTTATTAAGGCTTTAAACAATTTTATTTTTCTTTTCTTTTTGAAAGAAGGTCTCAGGACGGGCGCGGTGGCTCATGCCTGTAATCTAGCACTTTGGGAGGCGGACGCAGGCAGATCATGAGATCGGGAGTTCGAGACCAGCCTGGCCGACATGGTGAACCTTGTTTCTACTACAGATACAAAAAATTAGTCGGGCATGATGGTGTGCACCTATAATCCTAGCTATTTGGGAGGCTGAGGCAGGAGAATTGCTTGAACCTGGAAGGTGGAGGTTGCAGTGAGCCGAGATCACACCTCTTGTACTCCAGCCTGGGCGACAGATTTTTGTCTCAAAAAAAAAAAAAAAAGGAAGTCTTGAACTCCTGGGATCAAGTGATCCTCCTGCCTCAACCTCCCCAATAGCTAGGATCACATATAAAAATCTGTATTGCTTAGGCAAGAAAATAAAATGATGAAATTGCATAGTACCATTCTCGGGAAACAAGGTAACACACACTCTTATTAATCTTGTTTTACTAGTTATCTCAGGATTTGTGAATAAATCTACAAAATAGCCAACAGTACGTCCAAATACAGCTCTAGTAGTATCTTTTATATTCAGAGATTAAATTTCTGGCACTCTCAACCAATGCAGCCTAAACAAAGTGGAGGGGAAAGTCCTTTGAGACATTATATTAAGGCCTTGCATTTTACTTTAGAAAGAAGTGAAAGCAAGATCACAAGGTGCTTATTGAGTCTTTTATAGGAAAAACAAAAAAACTAAAAACCTTTGTTATCTGATCTTTCAGATTTCTTGAGGTTAAAAAGTTAGATTGGAAAAAGGACTGTACAGCTGTGTGTGGTGGCTCATGCCTACAATCCCAGCAATTTGGGAGGCCAGGACAGGAGGACTACTTGAGCCCGGGAGTTCAAGACCAACCTGGGCAACACGGTGAGACCCCATTTCAAAAAGAAAAAGCAAAAGGACTGTAAATATCTATCATCCAGCTGCAGGTAAAAAGTAAGAGGTGATAGAATAAAGGCAAAAAAAGAGAGATGCTACCAAACTACAGCATACTCAATCCTTTAGCACCTGCAGACTCACCAGTCATGATCTAAACTTGTTTTAAGTGACTCCAAAGATCCACAGTATACAGTAACTTATAATGCACTGAAGCATAAATATGAATTTGTCCAAACCAAATGGAGCCCACTTAACTAGTGAGTGGGTATGGTGTTCATGCCTCAAAATATCTTTGTTCTCTCAGTGATGCTCTCGGCCAAAAAATAAAATTTTGGGACAAATTAAAGCATAAGAATTATATATATGTTTATATGAGTGTGATTTTGCCCTTTAAGAAGGTCTTCATAAATGTGGGAATTCAACTTGCCATGTGATTTACTGAGGTAATGCATGTAAAATTGCTTGATAGATATGACACAGCACAGATGATAATACAAATCAAAGCACTGGTACTGGTAGTCACACTGGCAGATCTTAGGTTAAGGAATGTTTCCTACTTTGTTCTTAAACCAACATTTTAGAAAGACTTCCATCATTGTCAAACACTTATTTTAACTAGAATAAGCTCCAACGTTTATATCTTTCACTATGGATATCGGCACCACAAATGATTTACTTTATGAGGAAGCACATCATAACCACATTTTCACTAAATAATGTTCAAGCTATTTTCCAGTCAAAGCATATACTTGGAATGGTATTTTATTGTCTGGTCCAAGAATACCATATCATCAAAATAATCTTAGTATATATTTTCAAATACAAGCTATAAATGGGGGATACAAATTTGGACTTTAGATGAGTGGAGACTCAGTAAGGGACATACTGGTTGTAACACTTCTTTCAAAATTAAGTCAAGGCTGGGTGTGGCGGCTCACACCTGTAATCACAGCACTTTGGGACTGCATGAGGCCAGGAGTTCGAGACCAGCCTGGGCAACATAATGAGACCCCCATCTCTATTTTTTAAATATTAAAAATCCTACAAAATTAAAATAGAGAAATTGATAAACATTTTATAAGAGAAGAACAAAAATGAAAATTTTTGGTCCAAGTAAGGTAATTTAAAGAAATTTATAAGTACTTCTGAATACACGTATGTCTTCATTGAAACCAAAACCTACCTTTTTGCACATACTGATCTGCATAACTGCATAGCTTATGAGGGCCTCCTTTAAGTCTCGGTTCTTTTGTTCTTTGAAGCGTTCAATATCAGCCCATGCATTTTTCACAAATTCTCTGAAATAAAAGGTATAGTCATTATTATTCTTATTTAAATTAAATAAACTGTATATTATAAATTTAACTAACCAGTTCCCTTTTGAGTTGATTTTTAATTGCCTATATAGAAGGAAAAGCTATTGCTTGTATAAGACAGTTTTTTCTTTTTCTAAAAATTATAGTTAGGGAAAAAGCAAAAAGAAAGTCTTACATTCTTATACCTTTTAATTTCTTTTTCTTTTCGTTCTTTCTGTTTTTTGTTTTTTTTTTTTTTTTTTTTTTTGTGACTGAGTCTCACTCTGTTGCCCATGCTGGAGTGTAGTGGCGTGATCTTAGCTCACCGCAGCCTCTACCTCCTGGGTTTGAGTAATTCTCCTGCCTCAGCCTCCTGAGTAGCTGGGATTACAGGTGTGTGCTACTACGCCTGACTAATTTTTATATTTTTAGTAAAGATGAGGTTTCACCATGTTAGCCAGGCTGCTCAAAATCCTGACCTCAGGTGATCTGCCCACCTCAGCCTCCCAAAGTGCTGGGATTATAGGTGTGAGCCACAGCACCTGGCCTAATAATCCACATTTTTTTGCCACAAGAATTCTACCTTCAAATTATGCCTATAAAATACACATAGATGACTTCTTGAGCCAGCTCACAAGCCTAACAGGTGTCAGTCACAATGAAGTAAGTGGGGTCACTGGAAAATGGACACTCTTTTGACAAGAAGGATTATGAATTGCATTTAGCATGTACTTGTTTTAAATGACAACCGAAGTTTTAAAAAAATGTTAAGCCAGGCACAGTAGCCAGTAGTCCCAGCTATTCGAGAGGCTGAGGTGGGAGGATCACTTGAGCTCTGGACTTTGAGGTGGCAACAAGCAACGATGGCACCACTGCACTATGACCTTGGGCGGCAAGATGAGACCCTGTCTCAGTAAAATTAAATACATAAACAATAAAAATAAAAATCCTGAGAGGCATTTGTTCTCCACCCCTCTCCCCGCACCGAGGTGGGGTCTCACTCTGTCATCCAGGCTGGAGTGCAGTGGCGTGATCTTGGCTCACTGCAACCTCTGCCAACCAGGTTCAAGAGATTCTCCTGCCTCAGCCTCCCAAATAGCTGGGATTACAGGCACGTACCACCAGGGCTAGCTAATTATTTTTTGTGTATTTTTAGTAGAGATGGGGTTTCACTGTGTTAGCCAGGATGGTCTATACTCCTGATTTTGTGATCTGCCCACCTTGGCTTCCCACAGTGCTGGGATTACAGGTATGAACCACTGTGCCTGGCCTATCTTTTAAATTCTACCCATGACTTTGCCATATTTGGTGCCAGTATTTCTAAAAAATAACAAAACTACCTCAAAACCCATAATACACTCTTGGTCTGCCTTGGTCTATTCACTGGTTGTCAGTTAAAAACAACAATAAGGCCGGGCGCGGTGGCTCAAGCCTGTAATCCCAGCACTTTGGGAGGCCGAGGCGGGTGGATCACGAGGTCAAGAGATCAAGACCACCCTGGTCAACATGGTGAAACCCCGTCTCTACTAAAAACTACAAAACATTAGCTGGGCAAGGTGGCGCGTGCCTGTAATCCCAGCTACTCAGGAGGCTGAGGCAGGAGAATTGCCTGAACCCAGGAGGCGGAGGTTGCGGTGAGCCGAGATCGCGCCATTGCACTCCAGCCTGGGTAACAAGAGCGAAACTCCGTCTCAAAAACAAAACAAAACAAAACAAAACAAAAAAACAACAACAATAAGGAGAATGAATCAAATAGTGATAGTGGGTCTCTGAGAACTAAATTTCTAGAAATACTTATGTAACAATTACATGCCTATGCAAGGCGTTGGGACATGAATGTGAAAAAAAAAATACAATCACTGACTTTGAAGGGCTTATAATTTACCCAGAGATAGTCACACAGAATAATCAATCATCTAATACAAAATTGCCATAGCATAGTGGCATGAATTAAATATTGTGATGTCCTGAGAAGGCTTCACAATGAAATAACACTTCAGCTAGGTACTAAAGGAGGGGCAGGAGGAGAACAAAGGGCAGAGGGAAAGTACAAAGGGTAGCAATCAGGAAAAGTACAAGAAAATAATATTATGAAGCCAAAAGTCTTTTATTTCTCTTTCCCCCAAACTGAAACAACTGTTTCTATAACATGATTTTTGATAACTCAAATTTCTTATTTATACATATGTACGTACATACATACATACATACATACATACATATAAATAGAGTCAGGGTCTTCCTATGCTTCCCAAGCTGGTCTCAAACTCCTAGGCCCAAGCAATCCTCCCGCTTCAGCCTCCTAAAGTGCCATGATTACAGGTGTGAGCCACTATACCCAGGCTGATAACTCAAATTTCTTAGGAATGCAACCACTGCATTTTAAAGGACAAGCTGTATTCAGGGATGCCAATGAAGCTGGGAATTGTTAAAAATAATCCGCCATATAGTCTACAAGTCTAGTTTACTTAAACATCTCAGCAACTTTACCTGCCTTCCAGATTTTTAGACTTTAGCTGTTGTTCTCCTTCATTTATTTGTTCTTCTAGCACCTTTATCCTGGCTTCTCTCTGCTCTGGAGTTTCTTGACCAAAGAGCTTGGTAGTCATTCCCTTCAAAGAGAATGTTCTCACAGTCTACAAGGAAACAGAAACAGATGAATGGATAAATAAAATGTAGTATACACATACAATGGAACATTATTCAGTCTCTAAAAGAATGAAATTCTATTATGTGCTACAACATGGATAAACCTTGAGGACATTATGCTAAGTGAAATAAGACAGATACAAACAAACAAATACTGTATGATTCCACTCATATATATGAGACACTAATACCTACATTGTATTAGGTATTAATAATCCAGAGATAATTTAAAGCAGGGGTTCCCCAACCCCAGAGCTATGTACTGATACCAGTCCATGGCCTGTTTGGAACCAGGCTGCACAGCTGGAGATCATTACCACCTGATCTCCACCTCCTGTCAGATCAGCAACAGAGACATTAGATTCTCATAGGAGCATAAACCCTATTGTGAACTGCACATGTGAGAAATCCAGATTGTGTGTTCCCTGTGAGAATCTAAAGGCTGATGATCTGAGATGAAACAATTTCATCCTGAAACCATCCCCAGCATCCCCCGCCCTGGTCCATGGAAAAACTGTCTTCCACAAAACAAGTCTCTAGTGTCAAAAAGGTTGGCAACTGCTGATTTAAAGTATACAAAAGGATATGCACAGGTTATATGAAAATACTATACCATTTTATATAAGGGACTTAAGCATCTGAGGATTTCAGTATCCAAGGGATCCTTAACCAATCTCACTAAGGATATGGAGGAACAACTATGCTACTGAACTCAACACTTAAAAATGGACAGGATGGTAAATTTTATGTTACAGATATTTCACTACACACACACACACACACAAAGAAAATAAAAACATTTGCCGTATTTCCCCTAGGTCAGACAAAACCACCATAAACTTCACCACCAGGGGACTCTCATTATTTTTTAATTTATTTTTACAGAGTCATAGCCAAGAATCTTAATAGAATTTCTAACGCTGAAATAATATGGAGTAGTCAAAAAGGAGGAACTTCTAACTGTACTTTTTTTTGAGATGGGGTCTTGCTCTGTTGCCCAGGCTGTAGTATAGTGGCACAATTACGGCTCACTGCAGCCTCAACCTCTTGGAGTCAAGTGATCCTCATACCTCTGCCTCACAAGTGGCTGGGACCACAGGTGCATGCCACCACACCCAGCTAATTTTTAAATTTTTGGTGGAGACAGGGTCTAGCTATATTAATCCACACTGGTCTCAACTTCCTGGGCTCATGCCTCTGCTGCTAAAAGTGCTGGGATTACCGGCATAAGCGGCCATACCCGGCTTGAATTTCACAAACAAATGTAAAACTTCCACATGAAATATTAGACAAGTTAATTTTTACTCTGTATGAATGATCATATTTTTTAAAATTACTATATGTTATAAAAAAGTAAATAAATTCACTAGGCAACTATGGAAATAAACCAAACTAAAGAAGCATATTTGAAATCTGCATAACTCACAGTCAAACCTGGGCATCTATTAATAAAACAGGATGCCTAAATCCAAACATTGCAAGGCAGCCTCCAGTTTCACTGCTTTAATATTTCCTCACTCTCTGGAGTTGACTGAAGAGAACATTTTTCCCTTGACATGTAGGAGTAGAGAACTGAGCTCCCTGAAAATGGGCTGGGAACTTCTCCACTGTTTTAAAAATAAACCAAGGGCCTAGTTTATACATGTGTGTGGTTACAAGTCTTTCCCCACATATATCTATGACTTTTCACAGATGTAGCAAGTGGGTAATCTATGTAAAAAGCACTTTTAAAACTACAGTGCTTGTTAACTATCAAGAGACTGTTAAGTAGAGACATGGTTTACTACTTTCAGAATATGTTGCTCACCATGATAGCTAATTTATTGCAATGAAACAGCTGGAGAGTAGAAAGCTGATTATAAAAATGATCTAAGACTAATGCAATCAGATTCAGAATTTTCCTCACAAGAACTCACGGTAAGCATTAGAGAATAAAGTACATCAAAAGCTCCTTGTTAGGCGAGATGCACTGGTTCTAAGAGGGTACGGCTTTTCAAAGTCAACTAAAATTTCTACAAAGTACCTTGCAAATGTTAAACCTGATAAAGGTCATTGCATGTTTTTTCACTTGGATGTAGAAACTGAATGACAGGCTAGGCATGGTGGCCTACCCTGTAGCACTTTGGGAGGCTGAGGCAGGAGGATTACTTGAGCCCAGGAGTTTGAGACCACCCTGGTCAACATGATGAGACTAGTCTCTACAAAACTATAAACAAAATTAGCCAGGCATGGGGGCACATGCCTGTGGTCTCAGCTACTCAGGAGACTGAGGCAGGAGGATTGCCTGACCCTAGGGGTTTGAGGCTGCTGTGAGCCCTGATTACACCACTGAGCTCCAGCCTGGGCAACAGAGCCAGACCTTGTCTCAAAAAATAAAAATAAAGAAAAACAATTATTTTTGAGATGGAGTCTCACTCTGTCACCCAGGCTGGAGTGCAATGGCATGACCTCGGCTCACTGCAACCTCCACCTCCCTGGTTCAAGTGATTCTCTTGCCTCAGCTTCCTGAGTAGCTGGGACTACAGGTGTGCACCACAATATCCAGCTAATTTTTGTATTTTTAGTAGAGATGGGGTTTTACCATGTTGGTCAAGCTAGTCTTGAACTCCAGACCTAAGGTGATCCTCCATCCTTGGCCTCCCAAAGTGCTGGGATTACAGGTATGAGCCACTGCACCCAGCCCAATAATTTTTTTTTAAAAAGAAACGGGATGATACTGATTACACCAGAGCAATGCTGGCAAAATTTCTTATAATTCTATACAGTACATGGCTTTAATGCCTTACATCTTTTTGTGTCAAGATAATAAAAGAATTATAAAGTTACTCACAAATTTTTCCCCTGTAAAAGGTACAGCCATCCTGAGTATTATACCTGGAGCTGATTCCACAGGAATGAGTCACTCGCTCAGAGTGAGTGCTTGTGAGGAAAATTCCATGTTGCTACAACAATACTACAGGCTGAAAAAAAGAGTACTTACCCCAGTTGCCAGTTCCTCACACTGCTGCTTCTTGGATGCTAAGTCCTGAGCAGCTATTTCCAAGTCATACTGCATAAGTTCATGTTTCCTGCACACAGCCCTACAGATGAAAAAATGTGCTGCCATTTAACTTTTTCTTTCTTTTAACATGTCAAACATTTTTTTCAGGGGTAGAGGAGAGCCATTCACAATGTCTTACTAGGGCAGAACGTGTGTGCCGACGATTTTCCAAGTTTAAAATGTAGCAGCCCAACATTAAAAATGGAATCTAGCAGAACCTAACCATGAAAACTTCATATATCCTTTTTTTTTTTTTTTTGAGACAAGGTCTCACTCTGTCACCTAGACTGCAGTGCAGTGGTGCAATCTCAGCTTACTATAACCTCTGCCTCCTGGGCTCAAGCAATCCTCCCATCTCAGACTTCTAAGCAGCTGGGACTAAGGCGTGTGCCACCACGCCCAGCTAATTTGTGCTTTGGAGAGCCTGGGTCTTGCCCATGTTGCTCAGGCTAGTCTCAAACTCATGTGTTCAAGCAATCCATCCACCTCAGTTTCCCAAAGTCCCAGGATTATATGTGTGTGAGCCATGGAGCCCAGCCTAGAAGAGTCTATTAGTTTTTATTATCATAAAAGTAATCCATGTTCACTGTAAAAAGAAAAGATTCCAATATAGCAATGCACAAAATAAAGAGACTGGGCACGGTGGCTCATGCCCGTAATCCCAGCACTTTGGGAGGCCGAGGTGGGTGGATCACCTGAGGTCAGGAGTTTGAGACCAGCCTGGCCAACATGGTGAAACCCATTTCTACTAAAAATATAAAAATTAGCTAGGTGTGGTGGTGCCTGCCTATAATTTCAGCTACTTGGGAGGCTGAGGCAGAAGAATCACTTGAACTCAGAAGGCAGAGGTTGCAGTGAGCCGAGATTGTGCCACCACACTCCAGCCTGGGTAACAGAGTGAGACTCAGTCCCCAAAAAATAAAAAATAATAAAAGAAAGTTCAAGAACACTCTCTTTCCTCCAATCCCACTATTCAGACATAATGTGTGTTATCAGATAGTATACAGCCTTCCAGAATTTAGCCAGACATTTGCAAATACCATATCCATGTACCCCAAATGGTTCCTACATCTTTTATCACATGGCTTTATGCCCTGGCCATCTTTCCACATCAATATACATTAATCCTTTTTATAATTTTTTTTTTGAGATGGAGTTTCACTCTTACTACCCAGGTTGGAGTGCAATGGCACAATCTTGGCTCACTGCAACCTCTGCCTCCCGGGTTCAAGCGATTCTCTTGCCTCAGCCTCCCGAGCAGCTTGGGATTACAGGCATGTGCCACCACGCTAGGCTAATTTTGTATTTTTAGTAGAGATGGGGATTTTCCATGTTGGTCAGGCTGGTCTCAAACTTCTGACCTCAGGTGATCTGCCTGCTTTGGCCTCCCAAAGTGCTGGGATTACAGGCATGAGCTACCACACCCAGCCAACTTTCTTTTGCTTGGTGACTTGAAAATACATTAGTGAAACTTCCTACTACTCAAAACCCTAGAAGGAAAACAAGCTAACAATGTGCAGATGATTTCACACCAGTTACCATACAGGTAATAGTGCTATTTTCCTAACAATTCTTATACTGCTTTTAAAAATGACAGGACAATGGTGATGCCTATAATCTCAGCACTTTAAAGGCTAACGCAGGCAGATCACCTGAGATTAGGAGTTTGAGACCAGCCTGGCCAACATTGTGAAACCCCGTCCCTACTAAAAATACAAAAATTAGCTGGGCGTGTTGGTGGGTGCCTGTAATCCCAGCTACTCGGGAGGCTGAGGCAGGAGAATCACTTGCACCTAGGAGGCGGAGGTTGCAGTGAGCTCAGATCACACCACTGCACTCCAGCCTGGGCGACACGGCCGAACTCCGTGTCTTCAAAAAACAAAAAGTAACAGGAAAACTGACCAAAAGCCACCGATTCTGGGAAACTAATTCATTTTTCTAAATTGATTAGAAAAAATACATTAACTTTTTCCTAATCAAATAGGACTATCTAAAAGAGAATTCCCTTTGTCTCTATAAAAGATACCATAAGAACAGATAACACAGTCCTTGTTACATAAGTTATACAACATACTAATAAGACACACAGACGTGGAAAAAAATTACAGAATAAAAATAGCAATATATAACCTAGTAACAGATACTGTTACACACACTCAATCTGTATTTTGCTTCCAATCTTCAAACTGGAAAAAGTGGAAACAACAACATACAGACAGACTTGATGCCTGGGACTGGCAGGTTTTATCAAAATGATGTTTCAAGGGCAGGACTCATCTTACATGTTTATACCTAGCACTCTGCAACACAGAGAAATACAGTAATACCTCATTCATTATCTGAGGGAATGCATTCATTTAAAAAACACTTTATTATCTGTACTTTACAGTGGCATAGGAGGAGAGTGGTGAACAACCCCCTGGCTGTGCCTGGAACTTTTATTAAACTTACCGCAATGCTTCTGCATAAAAAAGATACTCTTTTAACTGATCTGCATAATGTTCTTCATCTTCCAATATATCATCAATAGAAGATGCATACCTGTTAAAACACACACAGACACACACAGACACACATTGCATAAATAGAGTTAATTTTATTGGAACACAAAATATTAGGGTTCTAGAGAAGTGTTGTAATCCTAGCACTTTGGGAGGCCAAAATGGGAGGATCACCTGAGGTCAGGTGTTCAAGACCAGCCTGGTCAACATGATGAAACCCTGTCTCTACTAAAAACACAAAAATTAGCCAAGGGTGGTGGCAGGCACCTGTAATCCCAGCTACTTGGGAGGCTGAGGCAGGAGAATCTCTTGAATCCAGGCAGAGGAGGTTGCAGTGAGCCAAGATCATACCACTGCACTCCAGCCTAGGCGACACAGCAAGCCTCTGTCTCAAAACAGAAACAAAAACAAAAAAACCCAGTAATTCTAAGTGTGCCCCACAATTTGCTACCCATCACTGATGTTATAAATACAGACAGTGAGAATTAGCATTTAGAATCACTGATAGCAATGTGTTAATTACCATGATGATTTTATTGAATTTTACCAAATGTTTTGGTCAGCAATTACTTGGAAATAAAAAACAAACAAAAGATGGTCCGTTTTTAGGCAGCTTAAGAACTTGCAAGACTATAATATCTTTTGTTCAAAGACATAAATAAAAGAGCTACAAAATCTACAGAAAGAATAAGAGTTTGGTATAATTGGTATACATATGTTCTTGGTTGCAATTATTTATTTATAATGCCAAAAAACTACAGAAGAAAAGGTAGAGTAAATAAAGATTATAGAAAATTTTAGAAGCTTATTTTACACTAATTCTTTTTTTCTTTTTTGAGATGGAGTGTCGCACTTGTTGCCTAGGCTGATGGAGTGATCTCAGCTCACTGCAACCTCTGCCTTCTGGGTTCAAGCAATTCTCCTGCCTCAGCCTCCGGAGTAGCTGGGACTACAGGCATGCACCACCATGGCCGGCAAATTTTGTATTTTTAGTAGAGACAGGGTTTCTTCATGCTGGTCAGGCTGGTCTCAAACTCCCAACCTCAGGTGATCCATCTGCCTCTTCCTCCCAAAGTGCTGGGATTACAGGTGTGAGCCACCATGCCTGGCCTATACTAATTTTTAATAGCAACCTCTGTTTTGATTAGTACACCTCTTTGGTACTAAGCTTACTGGATAATGAAATGATCTGTACACCAAACCCCCATGTCACACAATTTACAAACCTGCACATGTACCTCCTGAACCTATGATAAAAGTTGGAAAAAATAAAATTAATTCAGTTGTTGGCTAGGTGTGGTGGCTCACACCACTAAGCCCAGGGCACTTTGGGAGGTTGAGATAGGAGAATCACTTGAAGCCAGAAGTTTGAGACCAGGCTGAGAAACACAGCAAGACCACGTCTCTGAAAAAAGAAAAAAAAAATTTAAATTCAATCTGGGAACACTGGATCATGCCTGTAATCCCAGTACTTTGGGAGGCCAAGGCAGGAGGACAGCTTGAGGCCAGGAGTCCAAGATTGACCTGGGCAACATAGCAACACTCTGTCTCTCCAAAAAATAAAAATAATTAGCTGGGCATGGTGGCAAGCACCTGTAGTCCAAGCTACTTGAAAGGCTGAAGAGGGAGGCTTGCTTGAGCCCAGGAGGCTGAAGCTGCAGTAAGCTGTGATTGTACCAATACACTCCAGCCTGGCCAACAGAGTGAGACCTAGTCTCTTAAAAAAAAAAAAAAATCAGTTGTTAGCTCTACAGTGTTTTTGGTTGATTGCTTATGGTTTTCTGTGTAAAAGATCTTGTCAACTGAGAATATACTTTTGCTTCTTTCTAGTATTTAGGCCTCTTAATTTTCTTGCCTAACTATACTGAGTAGGACCTCCAGTACAATGTTTACTAAAGCAGTGAGAGCAAACAACTTTGTCTTTTTCTTGACTTTAATAGAAAGCTTCAATATTTCACTATCAAGTACAATATTAACTATAAATTTTAGACTGAGAAAATTCCCTTTTATTCCTAGTTGATTAGACTTTTTACTGTAAATGGGTGTTAAAATTTGTTAAATGCTTTTTCTGTATGTATTGAAATGAACATACCTTCTAAGTTTTCATTCTGTTAAAATATGAATTAGACTGATTTTCAAATTTTAAACCAACTTTGCATTCCTGAGATAAATTTAAGTAAGATATGTACATATAGAACGTTATATAAATGGCAGCAAACTTGATAAAAACAGAAGAGCCCCTAACACTCCACTACAGGACTTCACCTCAGGCTTCACATTAAGTTCTCTAGGTACTTACACATCCATATGATGACCAGCACTTTGTAGTCCATCACCCATTTCTTTTTCTATGGCACTCCATTCACTAGGGAGTACAAGATAAAACCAAAAGCAACATGCATTAGAGATATGGAATAGTATTAAATGGACTCTTTTCGAAATTCTTGTCTAGCTAGCTTTAAAAGAATGTATAGTACCCATATTTGGGTTTATTTTCTATAACTCAAATATGCTGTTTTCCCCTTAGGTTTAACAACTAAATGTAGTGAAGGCTTCAAAAGTTGATAGTTGCTGCTAAGTATAAGGTAAATATCATACAAAACAGCTTCTGCTTATAGATAACATTCTCAGGAGGCTGATTTAAATCATTTGTAAAGCTTTTTAAAAATACGGATGCTAGCCCTACTCTTTACTTGCTCAGAAGCTGTGGGGGTAGAGGGAGACATGTACATTTTTAAAACACTCCATGTATGGCTCTGATGAACACACTTGATTATACGCCACTGTTCTGGTAGCTGACAGAAAAAAAATACAACTGTATAGAAACAATAGGTGCAGAGTAGTTTTAATAATAATATGCATATTACACAAGAAAGCTACAAGAGCCACAGATCGTTTTGTTGTCATTTCTGTGAAATGCATCACATTAAAAATCTTTTTATGTAAGTTAAATATGCTTATTAAAATAAACTGAGAAAACAAATCTATAATCCCAAATGCCAAAGGATAACATAATTTGATACACCTCCTTCTAGTCTTTTTATTTCTGTAATTTAAAGTGGCGGAGATAATATGGTATATGCAAGTTTATATCATGCTGTTTTTAATAGTATTTACACATACTATTAAAATAATTTGTTCTAAACATCATTTTAAATGGCAACTCACCATCTTTTTAACCATTTTCTTGGCTATAAAGGTTGTTTACAATTTTTCTGCTATTTAAAGAATGTATAATAAACATCTTCAATTCCAACGTATCATAAAAAATAAAATAGTATTATAATCTTAGTATAGATAAAAACTATATATCTTTTCCCTAAAAAGTTAAAAAAACAACCACACACACAACATTTTGTATACAATTTCAGAGACTTCAGACAATCTAAAATCCATCATCACCTCTTAGATCTAGAACTTGAACTAAAACACCAGCAGGGCCCCTCCTGCTCTAGTATTTTATAGCTCCATGAAAGAAAAAAAAGGAAAAGACTCCAGGGACGCCTGAGAGTCAAGATTTTGGACAGGAATGAAAAATATTATTAATTACAACAAAAAGAAAGGTTCAGAGCTAAATTTAGTCACCCAATCTGGTGTTCATCGAGGATAAAGTCTCCAGCCCCAAATAGGACTGTGGAAATAGGTTCTCTTTGTTTATATTTCTGTATGAGACTTCGTTTAAACATAAGAGTTCCATGCTAAAAAAAGGTTTGGAAATCAATGTCTTCATCTCTCCCCACAATTGAATAGACAGTCACGCCCAGAAACCTGATTTACTCAGTCAGGCAGCTCGTCAGAGACAGAGCTGAGCCTAGAATCAACCTCCAGCAGAGTCCTCTATCTACTAGTCCCAACTTAAGACACTTAACTTTTTTTGTTCTCTTAGTCAAAAGAGCTTTTCACCCCACTTACCATGCAAATAGCTAAAAAACTAAAAGTATAGAATCATTAAACACATCTTTGTGTCTTTGAGCTTTGAGTTATGTAACAAGTTGGTATGCCTTTGCACATGGCTTTTTGAAAGAAATTTGTTTGTATATTTTCCTGGAATCTCTTGAAAGGAAATGTAACACTGAATCTGGGAGAGACAGTTACTTTTGGTTGCTTCTATAAGGATTCACAACCTATGAATTAAGATGAATATTTTAAAATGTTCAATTTAACAGAACACAACATTTTAGGCTATTAGCTCCTGACTGCTTTCATCAGCTTTAAATGCATAGTTATTGGTACTTAAAACTCTTTCCCCCTTTTCTCTAAGTCTTCTGTAGAGGGAACCCCACCTATGTATTTAGTCCATTTCTGCACAGGTGTATCTGAAAGTTCCTGTCTGAGCACGAAACTAGTTCTATAAGCCCCTATGGGGAAGAGACCTTTTTTAGGCTTATCCTAAATTGGGTCAGGTGCTGTAACAGGGGAAGGAGGCTGAAAAAGGCCTAGAGATATAAGAGCACAAAATAAACTCCCCTCTTAAATGAACAAACAAACAAAACAAAC
Source organism: Cebus imitator (assembly GCF_001604975.1). Taxonomy (NCBI): domain Eukaryota; kingdom Metazoa; phylum Chordata; class Mammalia; order Primates; family Cebidae; genus Cebus; species Cebus imitator. Next base: position 729,001 of record NW_016107903.1, read on the forward strand.
ATGCATTAGCAGCACCATGAACATACTACAAAATCTTCCCTGTTTCTTTTCTGTGAGACTAATTGCTGCTCATTTCTCACTTACATAATATTTGTCTCTTCTACTCATAGCTCAGTCTTTTTTCTTAGTCCATTCTCTCACTCCAACCTCCAATTTAACAAGCCATAATTTTACAAAAATTACTTGAGGAATATATTGAAAAAATGTCAATTAAGAAACAAAGCTGATAAAAACCAGCTTTGTATTTCTTCCCCTCTCAAACTGCAAAACAAAGAACAAATTAAGTTTTTTTTCCAATTATGTGACCCGCACACTTTTGAATTTTTTCATTATCCTTATAGGTCAGCAACACTGAAAAGATAAAAACCATCTCCCACAAACAGGTGCTGCTAGGCAATCCTTTCCACTGTCCTAAGTGATGCCGTCATCAGTGCTTCTCAAGCTGGGATGTTTTCATCATGGATATTAGAAGCCATATGATAGATACGGCACACTCTTTCTGAAGAATAAATTTTACTTAAACATTAGAGGGGAAAAATAAACTTTTAAAAATAAATATTAAAGTATCTGTGGACATTATATAAAATACAATATAGATTTTGCATGTATTGACAAAACTCAAGCCTTCAGAGAGTTCCCACACTGGGTACAGCTGCCAATGCCCTGTGAATTGGTGAAGGGAGGGAAAGGAGGTTTTGTAGTAGGACAAATTTAAGTATTATCAGCGCCCCTCCTCCCAACCCTCTAAAAGAGAATTCTCTGCACTGTTTGAGACAGATTGCCCAATGTCATTCCCCTCAATCCTCACAACCACACAATTATGCAAACTTGTTCTCAAAAAGACACCTACTTCATGGAGCCTTCTACAACTCACCTCTCCTCGCTTTAAGACAGCTCTGCGCCTTCCCTGTCTTCTCCCTCTTCCATGCTCCTATCCCTCCCCTGTCCACTATCCCACCTCAGTCCCAGCCTCCCCCTAAAAAAGTCCTATTCCCCTTCAAAAATAACCACAGTTCATCTTTCCCCTCAGGGACTTTTTTCTTTTTTTTAATGATTTCAACTTTTATTTTAGACTCAGGGAGTACATGTACCTGTGCAGGTTTGTTACATGCATACACTGAGTAGTGCTGAGATTTTGGATACAAATGAGCCCATCACCCCATAGTGAGCACAGTACCCAATAGTTTCTCAATGCTTGTCCCCTCCCTCTCTCCCTGCTCTAGTAGTTCCCAGTGTCTACTGTTGCCATCTTCACATCCATGAGTAGGGACTTTCTTAAAAGGCTAATCAATAACTTGTCTTTCCTTCCTTAATCTTTTCCTCTTATTCCTAGGATCACTAGGACATAACATTATAACACTGAAATTGCTTTCCAAATTCACACCAAAGATGTACTTACCCGTTTTCCCCTTTCTCATCTAAACTCAATTTCCTTCTCTTTTTTTTTTTTTTTAATTGACTTGGAGTCTCACTCTGTCACCCAGGCTGGAGTGCAACAGCACAATCTCGGCTCACTGCAACCTCCGTCTCCTAGGTTCAAGTGATTCTCCTGCCTCAGCCTCCCAAGTAGCTAGAATTACAGGCACATGCTACCACACCTGGCTAATTTTTGTATTTTTAGTAGAGACGAGGTTTCACCATGTTGGCCAGGCTGGTGTTGCACTCCTGACCTCAAGTGGTCTGCCCGCCTCAGCCTCCCAAAGTGCTGGGATTATGGGTGTGAGCCACCGTGCCCAGCCTAAACTCAGTTTCTCTAAAGTATAACTCCAAGCCTTATTGAAATGTTCCCTTCACTTGCTTGACTTTGCATACTCCAGGTTCCTCATCAATTTCTTGCCTGATCCCCGAATGCAGGTATTCCCTAAGATGTGGCCCTTGGGTCTCTTGTAGGCTTGCTCTAACCCTCTAATATTATCACCTAACCCTACTTTTTAAAAAATCACTCTGTAATGACACACCTTGTATATAAAACTCACATTCTTACTAGCTTCTTAAATTCCTAATCCAAATTTCTAATTGTGTAATAGAAATCTTTAGTTAGAATGCAATTTATCTACAACCAAACCCTTTAACTCGAACCTCAAACCCACCATTCCACCTACATTTTCTATCACAATCCTCCTAGGCACTCAATTGCCCTCAAACTAAATCTTGGTAACCTTAGCACCTGCTATGGTAACAGGTGCTCAGTTACTGTGTGCTGAATGACTGAAAAAATCCATTGGTAAGTCTGTCATTTAGGCCTCCCTATTCTTCACTGGCAGCTGCTCTAGTTTAGGTCTTGATTAAATGACCTCAATCACCTCTGGTCTCTCTGGCTCAGTTTTCATGAAATGTTTTTATTTATTTAACTATTTTTGTTTTTATTTTTTTGAGAGACAGAGTGTTGCTCTGCCATGTGGGATGGAGTACAGTGGCGTGATCACAGCTTGCTATAACCTCGAAGACCTGGGCTCAAGTGATCCTCCTACCTTAGCCTCCCAAGCAGCTAGGACTACAGGAATGTACCACCATGCCTGACTAATTTTTAAATTATTTTTGTAGAGATGGGGTCTTGCTATGTTGCCACAGCTTGTCTTGAACTCCTGGCCTCAAGAGATCCTCCTGCCTTGGCCTCCCGAAGTGCTGGGATTACAGGCATGAGCCACCACACCCAGCCTCATGAAATGTTTTAAATGCAAAGTGGTTTTCTAATAATATATTAAGCTAGC
>NW_016107903.1:731820-738668 GCF_001604975.1 Cebus imitator
AAATAATTTTCTGTAAAGTTTGATTCAACCAATTGATCTTTTGTCCACCTGCCTCTCAAATTAATAAAAACAAGTTCATTTACTATTAACTATAATAAATGTGCTACCTTTGAGAATGTTTGGTTTATGTTAACTTCCCCCACATGTCTCCTATGGGATAGTAATTTTTGTTTTTAAATAAGCATTGTTCTCAAGCTTAATTGGGTTCCAGTTTGAGTAATACTAAAAATCAGAGATGACTCGTGCATAAATCTAAAAGCAATTAATGTTAAGTCAGACAGCATGAGGTAGACTTCAAAAAATAGAAGACTATTTGTCTTTCTTCCCATTATACTATTCTTCAATGTTTGACCAAATATTTTCATATATTCCTAGTCCTAGTTATGAAGAGTTTACATTTTTATAATATCAATAAACTTCTCTTAATTCAAAAAGTCATATAACCCTGATCTGTCTCAACCTGCATTTAATTTTAATGTATTAATGAACCAAAGACATACAGATAACCTACTACTCTAATAAATGAATTAAATTTAAATCTCTATCTCACATCTTACATTTAAATAGATTCCAGATGAATCAAAAATTTATGAAACCACAAAATGTAGAAGAAATGAGAATTTTTTTTCTCCACCTAGAACCCTCCTGAGCAAAAATTTTTTTTTTATTTTTTGAGACTCTCCCTCTACTGTCCAGGCTGGAGTACACCAGCGAATCTCAGCTCACTGCAACCTTCATCTCCTGGGTTCCAGCGATTCTCCCACCTCAGTCTCCTGAGTAGCTGGGATTACAGGAGCCTGACTCCATGCCTGGCTAATTTTTGTATTTTTAGTAGAGATGGGGTTTCACCATGTTTCGCCAGGCTGGTATCCAACTTCTGACCTCAGGTGAATGCCTGCCTTGGCCTCCCAAAGTGCTGGGATTATGGGCATGAGCCACTGTGTCTGGCCGAGAAAATTTTAATAATCAAAAGTAGGAGGTCAGGTGCAGTGGTTCATGCCTGTAATCCTAGCACTATGGGAGCAACAGATCACGTGAGCTCAGGAGTTCGAGATCAGCCTAGGCAACATGGTGAAGCCCCATCTCTACAAATAAATACAAAATTTAGCAGAGCATGTTGGTGTGTGCCTATAGTCCCAGCTGCTTGAGGGGTTGAGGCAGGAGGATCAATATAGCTTGGGAGGCAGAGGTTGCAGTGAGCTAGGATCATGCCACCACATTCCAGCCTTGGTGACAAAGTGAGACCCTGTCTTAACAAAACCAAACTGGGCCAGGTGCGGTGGCTTACGTTTGAAATCCTAGCACGTTGGGAGGCCAAGGCAAGTGGATCACTTGGGGTCAAGAGTTCGAGACCAGCCTGGCCAACAAGGTGAAATCCTGTCTTTACTAAAAATACAAAAATTAGCTGGCTGTGGTGGCATGTACCTGTAGGCTGAGGCAGGAAAATCACCTGAACTGGGAGGCAGACGTTGCAGTGAGCTGAGACTGTACCACCGTACTCCAGCCTGGGTGACAGAGTAAGAGTCTGTCTCAAAACACACAATAAACAAAGTAGGAAAGGCCAGGTGTGGTGGTTCATGCTTGCAATCCCAGCACTTTGGGAGGCTGAGGCAGGAGGATCTTTAAAAAAAATAAAGAGTGGGGAGAGGGTGGGGAAGCAAGGTAAAGCAAATGAACAATGTAATGTATACAATGTCTCTCCCTCTTTCTTTTTGAGACAGTCTCACTCTGTCATCCAGCCTGGGGTGTTTCAACCTCACTGGGCTCAAGTGATCCTCCTACCTCAGCCTCCCAAGTAGCTGAAATCACAGGCATGTGCTACCATGCCCAGCTAATTTTTGTATTGTTTGTAGAGATGGGGTTTCATCATGTTGCCTAGGCTGGTCTCAAACTTCTAGAATCAAGCATTCTGCCCACCTAACCTCTCATGCCTGTTGGGATTATAGGCATTGAGTCCCTATACCTGGCCTCCCCTTTCACTTTAAAGAAAGGAAAAATGCATTTGTTTGTATGTTAATGTGTTCCATTATGGTGTTACTTTTTACTAGAAGGATATAAGAAATTAAGAAAGTGATAGTTATGTCAGAGCAGAAGACCAGAATAGGTGGCAGACAGGGATGAGGAGACTTTTCTTCTTTTTTTTTTTTTTTGAGACAGGATCTCACGCTGTTGCCCAGGCTGGAGTACGGTGGCACAATCACTGTTCACTGTGGCCTCAACCTCCTGAGCTTAAGAGATCCTCCCAACTCAGCCTTCCAAGTAGCTGGAACCACAGGTGCATGCTACCACACCTGGTTAATTTTTAAAATTTTTGGTAGAGATGGGGACTCACTATGTTGCCCAGGCTGGTCTTGAACTCCTGGCCTCAAGTCATCCTCCTGCTGTGGCTTCCGAAAGTCCTGGGATTACAAGCATGAGCCACCACACCTGTCTGAGACCTTTCACTGTATAAGCTTTTATTCCTTTTGAATTTTGCCCTACTTGAATATATGATCCAATCAAAAATATAAAATAAGCCATATTTTAAATTAACTCAATCAAAAGGACTTGTAATGGAACATTTGCAAGGATATTTTTCTTATAAAAAGATCCAGATAATAACTTCTAAAATGTCCCAACCAAAATAATGCACACATATGGAAACTCACGAAAGAAAAATGGTTCAATAATAACCAAAATATGCAAGTCATACAAACAAATATTCTAATTATCACTAATGTTATCCTAGGACTGAAAAACTCACTCTGCAAAAGCTTTTGTAAATTATAAAATGACAAAAAGAAAGAAAGAGAAAATCACTAATTCTATAATCCAGTAATTTCCAATGGAATATTCTTAGGCATTCTGCCAAGAAAGCAAAAGGCCCCAACCGCTGCTTTAATCAGAGTAGTTTATTCTTTTTATCTGATCAATATATTGAACTTCCTCACTAATTTTTATTTAAAGAAAGGCTTTAAAATGAAAGCCTTGAAATGAAAGGCTTTAAAATGAAAGCCTTGTAGGACATTATTTTAAAGAAATAATCTTCTCACGCCAGGCGCAGAGGCTCACACCTATAATCTCAGCATTTTGAATGCCAAAGCAGGCAGATCACCTGAGTTTAGGGGTTCGAGACCAGCCTGATCAATATGATGAAACCCCCACCTCTACTAAAAATACAAAATTAACCAGGTGTGGTGACACATGTCTGTAATCCCAGGTACTTAGGAGGCTGAGGCAGAAAAATCACTTGAGCTGGGGAGCACAGGTTGAGTGAGCCAAGACTGCACTATTGCACCACCCTGGGTGAAAAGAGAGAAACTCCGTCTCAAAAAAACAAAAACAAACAAACAAAAAATAATCTTCTCTCCAGACTCATAAATTTTCAAGAATTATTATTTTTGGGCAAAAAGCTAATTAAAGATAGTTATTTATTTTTAAAGTTTGTATGATGCTTACCTGAAAACTCGCCCATAATTCCCATGTACTTTATATACACCATAGAGTCGATCTGCTACTCTCTGAAATAAATATTTAATAGAAATTGCTTTTAGGTCAAAGTTATATCCTCATCTCCCCGCCCCCGCAAAAAAAACAAAAAACAAAAAAAAAAAACAAACCCCAAACCAAAAACCATCCTTAGTACAATAAATTTGGAAACAGAAAAAAGAAAAATGGTAATCTCCAAAAATCCCATCCTCCCAAAACTAAAACCAGTGTTCTTGCCATATTTATATCTTGTACTTTTGTACTTCTTTTTACATAAAGTTTTAAATTACTATTTTTAAATTGCTTATAGCATGAGTGGTAATATGCTTACCCATGAGGTTAGTATTACCTTTAATAAAGACCATTATAAACAGTTGCATAAAATTCCACTAAGTAGTGTATAAAATATACAAGCATTCCTTGTTGAATAATCTTGTTGGAATTTAGTTATTCCTAATTTTTCAGTATTATAAAGGGTTATCTCTGAGAATAAGGCTTTTTCCTTCAAATTGTTTCTTTATAATAAAATCCCCAAAGTGGAATTAACCAAGGGAAGGGATACAAACATTTTTAATTCTATTGAGATATAGTTTTGTATATAAATGCTAAATACATGCACCACTAGTCTACTTTGTCAAAAGATAACTCCTTCTAATCAACACATTATTTGAATAAAAACAGAATTACAGTTTACATCACTGAAATGAAATGTGTATTGCAAATTAAATGTGTACTGCCTAGCTATTCACAGAAATTTTACACGTGAAAACAAAACCTCAATATGGTAATTAATTTGCTTTACATTCCCCCAAAGCATTATGAATACAAACTGGAAGACCAAAAACTCATCCTACAAAAAGCTCTAGAAAAAGCTCTGGTATACAGTTTCTAAATATAAGCTCTAAGGATAAATTATCTCCCTGATTCCTTACTCAAACACAAGTATGAGGAATTAGGCATTCATGATAGAACAAATCAACCCTTTCAAGATCTCACCTGACAGTGACAGAATTGCCAATGCAGATACTTCAAGCAGGTGTATGAGTATCATAAAATGTTTTCCATCTATCATTGACCTGCTCTGAAGAAACACATATCCACTAGACCAGGGGTCTGCACAATACAGGTCTGCTGCTTGTTTTGTAAATAGAGTCTCACTGGAGCACAGCCAGGCTCACAGTGGAGCTGAATAGATGCAACAGAAACCATATAGAGAACCAAACTGAAAACACCTCCTTCCTATCTCGCCTCTGCACTAGAATCAGCTTTCAGGACAAAGCTCATAGTCATTTCTACTTGAAACTCTTACTGGTTGTCTCCAGACCTCTAAACTAATTTCTCTAGGATGTCACTTCCTTCTTCTTATTTTAAGATCGAGTGTCACTCTGTCTCCCATGCTGGAGTGCAGTGGCATGATCTCAGCTAACTGCAACCCCTGCATCCTGGGTTCAAGCAATTATTCCATCTCAGCCCCCCGAGTAGCTGGGATTAAAGGTGTGCACCACTATGCCCAGCTAGTTTTTATATTTTTAGTAGAGACAGGGTTTCACCATGTTGGCCAGGCTGGTCTCGAACTCTTGACCTCAAGTGATCCGCCCGCCTTGGCCTCCCAAAGTGCTGGAATTATAGGTGTGAGCCACTGTGCCTGGCTCCCAATTATTTTTTGAGCATACTGTGCAGTGTTCAATGTTTTTCTTTTTCTTTTTTTCTTTTTAAGTGGTTCCATCATCAAGTAAGGTTGGGAAACACTGTGATAACAAAATTTAACAGGTTTTTTCCTGCAGGACTTTAGACCTCTAACACGACATATGAATCATGACTGCTCAAGGGAGATATGGTTTGCAGTAGGGAACATCTTACAGGGTTAGCATTCCAAAGAATACATGATGGAAAATGTTATTCTAGACCACTAATTTTCTAGGTCTCTGTAGTTTTTAGATACCGAACCTCCTTCCTGAAACCTGAGCATTCATCATCTACTAAGATATTAAGCATGGAAGAGAGGAAGACAACTTGCTGAAAAAACACTTAAGAAAAAAAAAAACTAGAAGCAATGTGAGTGCACAACGCAGATTCTCTGAATGCCTAATTTGTCTGGGTAATTTCAAGGCAACCAAAGGTCTAGAAATTGTATCTCATTAATCCACAGACCTTTCTAATACCCAGTTCTTGACTCTAGACTAGTAATTCTCATTGGTACCTTTTGTTTTATGACAGTATCTTGTAATTTATTCAGAGAGTCCAATGATACTCTGAACAGTTAAACTGCAGATCAAGACAATATAAGATCTTCAGAGGCCAGGCATGGTGGCTCACGCCTATAATGCCAGCACTTTGGGAGGCCGAGGCGGGCGGATCACCCGAGGTCGGGAGTTTGTGACCAGTCTGACCAACAAGGAGAAACCCTGTCTCTACTAAATATACAAAATTAGCAGGGCGTGGTCGCACATGCCTGTTATCCCAGCTACTCGGGAGGCTGAGGCAGGAGAATCGCTTGAACCTGGGAGGCAGAGGTTGCCATGAGCCGAGATCGTGCCATTGCACTCCAGCCTGGGCAACGAAAGCAAAATTCCATCTCAAAAAAAGATTTTCAGAAGAATTTTTTCTTTTATTCTATTTTTTCTGTACTATCATGGAAATCTTGAAACATACAAAAAGCACAGGCCGGGAATGGTGGCTCACACCTGTAATCTCAGCACTTTGGGAGGCTGAGGCAGGCGGATCATGAGATCAAGAGATCGAGACCATCCTGGCCAACAAGGTGAAATCTCGTCTCTACTAAAAATACAAAAATTAGTTGAGCATAGTGGCACATGCCTATAGTCCCAACTACTCAGGAGGCTGAGGCAGGAGAATTGCTTCTTGGGAGGCAGAGGTTGCAGTGAGCTGAGATCACACCACTGTACTCCAGCCTGGCAACAGAGTGAGACTCCATCTCAAACAAAACAAAACAAAAGAAAAAACAAGAATGGAGAACAGAAGGATATACCCCTATTTCCCAACACCCAGCTTCAGTAATTATTATATGGCCAACGTTGTTTCACCTAAAACTGCCCCTATGTTCCATTGCTCATCAGTGGACCCTTATTTAAAAAATTCCAGCCAGATGCGGGGGCTCATGCCTGTAATCCCAGAACTTTGGGAGGCTGAGGCAGGCGGATCACGAGGTCAGTAGCTCAAGACCAGCTTGGCCAACATGGTGAAACCCTGTCTCTACTAAAAATACAAAAATTAGCTGGACATGATGGTGCACACCTATAATCCCAGCTACTCAGGAGGCTGAGGCAGGAGAATCGCTTGAACCCGGGAGGTGGAGGCTGCAGTGAGCTGAGATCGCACAACTGCACTCCAGCCTGGGTGACACAGTTAGACCTGTTGAG